>NW_010173522.1:3772-5099 GCF_000695765.1 Mesitornis unicolor | reverse complement strand
CCATACAGCCAAGAAGCTCCACAATAACAGTGATAGTTTTTAAAGATATATTGAATGACATAAATTAAATTTTAAAATACTTTTTATTACTATTTACTTCATAAGTCAACAAAATGATGATGATGCTTTTGATTTGTAATTTTATTTCTGTCAAGAAAGAAACTATGAATAATTCATTTAGTTAAGACTGAAAGCAAAAGAGCCCATACCACGTTTGCAAAGTCCCTCTGGGGCATATTTACGCACATAAATTCAGGCCTGGCTGCTCTGACTTGCTATTTGGAAACTTCTACGTTTCATCAATTAACAGACGGGGAACGGAGAGCTTGGCTCGTAAGCAGGCATGTGAAAGTCTCTTAGTACGTATTATTCACCTTAAATTACTTTAATTGTATTGGATTGCCTCATTCTTTTTTTTTTCCTGCTGCTCTTTAAGCTCTGTTGTAGACCAGCATTTGATGGTACATTTAAAACAAACTGTAGTGTATGGTGACACTAGGACTTAACTGTGATCAGCTGTTGAAAACATGTAGAAATTTGCTTTATTGTTTCAGGACAGAAAAAGTGGATGAAGTTATTAAAGAATGGGAAGGTTCTTTCTTTAAGGACAACCCTCGCTTAAGGAAAAAATCTGTTTCACTGCGCTTTGATCTCCACCTAGCAGCAATGGATGAAGGATGTTTACACACTAAAAAGAAAACTCTCCCCGACATTGAAGTCAGGCTGGTAATGAGGAGATCTTGCAGTATTCCTTCCATCAAACCTTAACCTACAGCAAATCAACCCAAAGCTGATCTCCAGCGGGCTCTGGCAATAGACTGTAGATGGACTTACGCAGCCTGCTGTCCTGCTACAGCTGCGAAATCTCACCACGTACTTTGATTAATACAGTAAAACCATGCAAGTCTTTTAACAGAAAGGGAGAAAAGCAAGGGAGTCAAGATTCCAAGAAACCTAACTTCTACTAGTTTTATACTCTGGGTGCAGCCCTTTAATTTTCTCATTGTTGTTGTTGTTTTGTAGAATTTCACCAAATATTAAAAAAATTAAACTATAACTTTATACTTTGACATATTCTGCCTTTGTAAAGAGAACTCAGTTTCTCTTTCTGCAGTTGAGAGCTGCATATTCCATTCTCTTAATTATTCTATATTGCATACACATAACGACTGGTGAATCCTTGTAATAATTTGTATCACAACTGTCATACTTCTTGAAATACATTTTAAAATAACACTTTCTAAGAGCAAAAATTACATACAAAGATGGTCTTTAAAATACGTAAACTATTAACAAAGAATTTTATTTTAAAAGTGGCTGGGGTTTT
>NW_010173522.1:273-3731 GCF_000695765.1 Mesitornis unicolor | reverse complement strand
AATTATACACACATTTTTTAAAAGCACAGTTGCAAACCAATAATATTTTAGCCATGTTGTTCCCCTGATTTTGAAGCAGTAATTTCTACTGAAAATCAACCATTCTTTTGTTTGTCCATACATATCTGTACTACAACTTTCTTTGCCATAGCAAGTAAAATGGTAACCTTTAATTATTCAAAGGTAAGGAGTCAACCAACTATTTTAATGCTGGTATTTAAGTAATTTTGTGCGTTCTAACAATGTGAATTACAATATCTTCAACAAATTCCTTTTCTGACAAATCTTATAGGTAAGTTATGCTCTTGATCTGGTACACCTAACAAGTCACTATTATGTCAGGGTACAACTATTACAGTTTCAAATTAAATGGACAAAGTAAGGGCTCCATAGTCAAAAGAAAATTCTGCCACACCCATTAAGCATTCCCCACTACTACCCAAAGTAGCTATGGGCAAATACAGAGTACAGCAGATGATCTTCTATCTGTACACAGAAAAAACAGAAATACAAACACTTTATATCATTATGACAAAAACTTCAAACAAAAATTCAAACAAAATTGTATGAAGATGAGAATGACTGTTTACAAGGTCTTTTAAGGGCCATGGATGTCACAAAATCTCACTGAAATCACTGGGAGTGGCTCAGAATCCAGAGAAACCACGTGCAGTATTTGCTGGATTCACAGCAGCATGTAGAAGATTCATTTAAGTGTCAGAATTTGCCTTATTACTTATGGCATGTGTTACAAAAACTGATACTACCAACTCTTTCAGTGTTCAGTTATGCTTCTATCTTTTGTTAACGGTAAGAACAATGCATTCATATTGCCCATGGTTCTGTATCTACTGTATGAAGCTGGCTAATTATCGTTAACCTTGATACTGATCTGGTGTTGTTGATACTTGAGTATTTGGCATCCTGAATGTATCAGCCTGCTCTAGTATTCTCACTATGCAGCTTTTTTTTGTGCTTATACTCTGTACATTTTACAATACTTGAATTTAAACTAAGTTTTAATTGCTTTAAGGCACTTTAAACAGGGATACGAATTTACCAAAGTAAATTATAGTACTACAATAAAAAAGTATTAAAATTGAGTGTGCTCCTGCATATTTTTTGAGTTTTAATGCGTATGCCTTAAAAGGAAAATAAGTAACAGAGAAATACAAAATAAAATTTGTAGATAAGAAAACCTGCGGTGCTGCAACCAAGTGTTTTCTAAACTCTCCTCTACAGTTAGGCACAAATTCCCTAAGAATCTTCATTATAATATCTAAGCATTAGCAGGAGCGTCCCCCTGCTACAAAAATTACTCTTCTTCTAGTAAATCCAGCAACCCTGATGAGATCGAAAGCTCTTTGTTCTGAGTAACGCATAAGAAAGAAAAGCCCCTGGCATACAACGTTTACAATCCAAAAGATCAGCTGACAGGCAAAGATAAATAGCAAGCAAATATGTAGCAGAAGCTCAGCTTAATACATCTACCTTTAAAACTGCTTGGGCAGACTTCCTCATGCAGGAAGAGCTTGCATAGCATATAAAAATTACGATACAAATACATGGAATGGGCTGCCACCTCTACAGTAAACAAAAATCCAGTATTTCCAGACTCAGCCTCTCAGAAAATGTACAGCTTCTGACTGAAGTCTGAAACAGGCATAAACCCAGTAACATTGCTTTATGATCATTAAACCTGATGCACTAAGAAAAGAAGAGAAAAAATGGCTGCAGTTTAATAACTGCTTTTGTTAGCACGTAACATTCTGCAGGCAGCCCACTCTTACTGTTCAAGGCTATTTTCTTCACGTGGGACCTCCTGACACTGACATGGAAATTAGGCAAATAGCAAAGTAAAACAAAAACAAAACCAAAAAACAAAGTAGGACTACATTACTGGCTTTGAGAATGCATATAATGATTCAGAACTATCAGCAGGGGAAGTATCAATAACTACACTTGAACACCATAATAAATATTTTGATGAGGTGCACAAACTTAGAATGTAATGTTATCGACATTAAATGCTCAAACTAGGACAGCATTTTAACACCATCAACAAAATAACCATGTTATTAATAAGAGATTAATGCATGAAGTGGTCAAGACCAAGGGAACAAAACAGGTTATTTTTCACCCCTTAACAAGTATTTTCTCACCTTTTCTTTGTAAATTATCTGCCTGGGTGAAACTGTAGACTAGAGAGGTGTATTCGGCTGGCTGACTGAGGAATCTTTTCAATTCTTAAATTCTTTTAATTATCAAATTGAAGTCACAGATTATTGTGCTGGGCATCAACAAATTTCCACCGTGGCCACAGACAGCACACAGATGAGGGCAGAGCTCTTGTCTCTTTACTTGTTCATAAGAATGTGCTTATTTAAGAACGAAAGCAAACTGGGCTAGACAAACAGTAGAAATCATGAAGAAACAGGCTTTAATGCCAGCAACCCAGTACTATTAGTTTTTCTTCTTTTTCTCCTTTTTCCCTTTCTACCATCTTTTGAGGTTAAGTAGGTATCACCTTTTTCTGTTCAAAAAAATCAGTGATATTTCCGCTATCTTGTCATGAACATTCACTGTTTGTCACAGTCACCAGATCCACCAAAATTCTCCTCTATGGATGTCTAGAAATTTATTTTATTGGTCATATGACAGCATTTCAATACCAAACTTTACTACTGCATTTTTAATTCAGTCATTTTAACAATTTTCACTGTATAAAAGACACTGAATGCTGACGTCTGAAATTCATCATCTTCCTCAGACACTTGAGCCACACGGTGTATTTTATCACAGAATCACAGAACGTTAGGGATTGGAAGGGACCTCAAAAGATCATCCAGTCCAATCCCCCTGCCGGAGCAGGAACACCTAGATGAGGTTACACATATTTGCTTTTTACTTCCATGTATGAAACTTTAAATTTCTGCAATAAATTGTTCTAGACAGTTCCACTGCTCTCAGCACACTGTAATTCAGAATCCTCTGTGACAGTGCTTGCGTTTGTCAGTCAGCTTTAGTTCAAAATTATAATCTAGATTTAAAACCTAGGGTCCTGCAGCCTGCATGACCAGCCTTCCTTCACACCATTCTGCAGGCTGACCCGCTTCCCCTAGGCCTTCTTCTGTGTATGGCCTTTCCTCCACACACCAGCATGTTCGTGGCTTTCCTCACAGCACACTAAGCACGACCAGACTGAGGGCCGCCTCCCACTCAACCTCTCTTCAAAGAGACGCCATTGCCAAGCCATCGTTTCACCACCACACTGTGCATTTTTCACAGACAAATGGCTCCCCAGCCCTGTCAGGACTGTTCACCTGATTTCACCGCCTCCCTTTACGGATTTATTCGGGCCCCTACACTACATCGCGGCATTTTTCCTGCTGCCTCCCGAACACGTCGGGAACCGGAGCCTCAGGGCTCCGCCGCACGCTCCCTCAGAGGGGAAAATG
>NW_010173522.1:0-221 GCF_000695765.1 Mesitornis unicolor | reverse complement strand
CCAGTGCCCCCACCGGCGGCCGGCGCTGCCGCCTCGCCCGGGCCACGCTAACACCGACTGGGCGGGAAGCAAGTGTCTGCCTGTGGAAAGTGCCGAGAGGAACGTGAATACGGGCGGTTTCTCGCCTGCACCTTCCGCTTGCTGTCGCGGGGCGAAGGGAACGAGCCTAGTGCTGCGGTGCTGGAGACTGCGAGTCCGGGACTGAGACAACCCGGTTCGCA
>NW_010173521.1:0-930 GCF_000695765.1 Mesitornis unicolor | reverse complement strand
CACCCGCAGGCCTGCCCCATGAACAGCCACCCCCCCGGCCGCAGCGGGCGCTCGGTGCAGGAGATCTGGGAGGACTTCTCTCTCAGCTTCACCCCCGCCGTCCGTGAGGTGGTAGAGTTCGCCAAGCACATTCCCGGCTTCCAGGCCCTCTCCCAGCATGACCAGGTCACCCTGCTCAAGGCTGGCACCTTCGAGGTACGTCCCGGCATGGCGAGGGCTCGAGAGCACGGTGCCCTGCAGCATGGCATGGAGCCCCATGGCATTGCACCGTGCCCCATGGACTGGCATGGAGCCCTACAGCGTTGCATGGTGCTCCACAGCCCAGCATGAAGTCCCATGGCATTGCATGATGCCCCATGGCCCGGCATGGAGCCCCATGGCATGGAGCTGTGGCACAGAGCATGGCATTGCATGATGTCCCACAGCGTTGCATGATGCCCCATGGACTAGCATGGAGCCTTACAGCATGGCACAGTGCCCCACAGCATGGCACAGTGCCCCATGGCATGGAGCTGTGGCACGGAGCGCTGCATTGCACGGTGCCCCATGGCATTACATGGTAGCCCCCAGCGTTCCACAGTAGCCCACAGCAGCACAAGATGCCTCCCCAGCATTGCATGGTGCCCCCGGCATGGCCCGGTGTCCCCGTCCCGCTGACGCCACCTGTGCCGCAGGTGCTGATGGTTCGCTTCGCCTCGCTGTTCGACGTGAAGGAGCAGACGGTGACGTTCATGAGCCGGACGAAGTACAGCCTGGAGGAGCTGTGGGGCATGGGCATGGGCGACCTCCTGGGCTCCATGTTCGAGTTCAGCGAGAAGCTCAGCGCCCTTGACCTCACTGACGAGGAGCTGGGGCTCTTCACCGCCGTCGTCCTGGTCTCAGCAGGTGGGCGCGGGGGCGATGCCGGGGTGGGGGAGCTGGGGTGGTGGT
>NW_010173520.1:0-4274 GCF_000695765.1 Mesitornis unicolor | reverse complement strand
AATATAATAATACAGTACAATAAATAGGTAAAGCATGTGACTTTTTTTTTTTACTTGAGAGGGAGACTCCATTTTGTTGCAATGAATTCTCTCTTTTTTTAAATTTTATTTTAGTTATGGGAAAGTGTAACACTTGAAGAATTTTAAGCATTACAAAGTGCTGACATGATGATTAACACGTGATTATAAAGTAGCTCTGAAAAACTGATTATAGGGTTGTTTTATTTAAGCCAGAGAGTTTTGGAGTACAGCTTCATGAACTGTCCTGCCAGAGGGCAAGGTTTATAATTACTTTTGATTAGTAGGTTCTTGCTCATTTCCAGTTTCATGCACTGCTCAATATTGGCACATAGTTCGTGGATGAGTACATTATCACTCACTGGAAAATTATTTCCTTGTGGTATCTGGTATCTAAGATTTCTAAATCTCTTGGCCTAAGACTGTCTAAATGTGGGAAGGTGATTTGTTCATCTCCTCAAAATCATGAGGTTTGATTGAATGCTTTGCAATTGTATTTGAATAACTGTTTGAAGTAGACTACAAAATTCAGCGCTTTGAAAACTGTGATTATGTTTACATTTAACTTTTAATAGTAGAAAAAAAGAATTAAAACCCTTAGAATGATGTGAGTTGAAACTTGCAAAGCTTTAATGAAAAAGACCGAACTGGACTCAACAGAATACTGTACTGGATCTTTCATGAGACTCTTCCCATATAGATTACTAGGAATAAACATAGCAACAAATTACCATTAATGACATGTCTTTTTTATTTTATTATTTCTTGTCACTCTGCTATCACATGTTTCCTGTGAGAATAAGGATATACGGCAGATATGGTGAAGACAGAATAAAGATGTCTCTTAATATAGGTTCAGGAAATTGTCCATCATTGAAATTGACAGTTGACAGTAAAGACTGCACAGGAATTAGCTAAAAATGCAAGAAGAAATACTTTTTTTCCTGTTTGATTTTAAATAACTTTTAATGCTGAGTACTGCTATATTGTTAAATATTCTGTTTTCATGTTGCGTATTTTAATCTTTGTTCCTAAAGTATAATAAACACATGCCAGTGGCAAAATATACCAGTAAGCATGAATTCTTACACTTCTTTGAATGGGTGCAAATATCAATAATGAAGTCAACCTTATTCTTGTCTCCTAGAAGGCTGCTACAGCGTGATTTAGGTTGTGCTTTTGTGGGAGGGCCAAACTGGCATAAATTTGTAACTGTAGCTATTGGACTATGAGTACAACTCACAGATAAAGGGACTACTTGCAGAAATTGCTAGGTTTTAAGAAAAAACTCACACTTCATCTTAACTTGATTTGGAACTTTACAACTAAAATACTTGGATTCATATGAAAGCTTTCTATGGATTAAATTAATTCCACTCTCCTCCTTTATTTTTAAATAGGCAACTAAATATCTAAATAATGGTAGTATACTTACTTTCTTGCCTGCAGACTCTTTTTCTAAAAATGAGGAAACTGAAATGTACAGAAGTGAAGAGCTGGATCTCTAAAGTACCCTTCCTGCATGCAGTCAGGCCCTGGGAGGTTTGTTAGAAATGAACTACTGTTCAGGGATTTGATCTTTGGCTTCTGGACCAAACCAATTGTTTTTTCATTAGTTTGGGCCTCTTGAATTATATGTTTTGTTACACAGTCAGCTGTGGTGACCTGCATCTGAGTTGGAGCATCTTGGTTATCCTGATGTAGAGATGAGCTGCCATACTGCAAAACTGCCTACACTTGCAATGATCAGGATCACAAATATTCCTTGGTGGTGGTGGTAGTAATGTGTCACAGATCGTGATGCTAGAGTAGGTAAAACAATACTCAGGTATTCTTTTCTGTGTGTTGTACAGGTTAACTCTCCAGCAGCTAACTTCACTGGCACAGCATGCAGACGGTAACCTTATCCTGCACTTCTGTTTTCACTGAATATGTGAATTATCTGCATTGGTACTTCTCTTTGTAGCTTGAAATGGGAAAATTAAAATTACAGAAAATGTAATCCATATATGATTTATTAGCACTAATCTTATAAATTGCAATTGCTCTGGATAGTCAAGCCAACTCTAAATTGTCCTTTTGACTTCATTTTGTTATATGTGTTATGGTTTTTTGCCAAAATCTGGAAAGGTCTTGAGTACTTGCTTCTGTCTTTGGGCGATTGCATTGTTTATAAAATTATTGCGGGACCACTTTGGTTTGCTGTAAAACTACGTGAACTGAAGTGATAACTTTGAGAACCCAATAGGCAAGTTTTTGGAATTTCAACATGATTTGTCTATGCGTGTGTGCGTGCAAATACACATGCATTCATTCTTTTGAATGTAGAAATTGGAGAAAGTCTGGAAATTTGTATAAAACTTATTTTTCTTTTGCTTCTGTAATGAAGATCTGTGACATTTGCATATAAATATTACTAATTGGGTAAACTAAAATAATGGTTTTATGCAACTATTGAGCCTGGACACCAAAAGAAAGATAGTAACTGTGCTCAAAATATCAACTAAACCACCCATTGGCACAAAGTAGTTGTGAGCCTTGCAGCTACTCTGTGGATGTTTCTTAGCAATGTTAGAAAAAACATTCTGGCTCGATTTTTGGAATAAGTCAGTTAAAGGTGTGCAATGGTATTAAGACTGTGACAAATATAGGGTTGTCTTTGAGGTATATAAAAGCTGCTTGTTATGCAGCTGAATAGGTTTATGAGGATCTTGGAGAATGTTGTACAGTCTTTTTTTATTTTTATTTGTATTATTGTCTTGGTCCTAAGTAATGGATTATGCATAGAAAATATACTGATGCTACAACAACAAATGGATCAACTGAGAGAACACTCTTTGCCTGAAGTATCTTTAAAACAGTGAATTTGAAGTTGGATGATGAATTGAGTAGTCTGCTTCAAAGGACGGATAAATAGTGTCTGAATATGAAAAAGCATAAGTGCATGAGAGTGTGTCACAACCCTATGTAGTGCTGGCTGCTCTCAGTGATAAAACAGTTTACTATTGTTTTTCCCACCAACAGAGTATGTCAAGTTAGGGTCTGATGCACCTTCTGCCTTATTTATTGGAGTCTGTATACAGTACAACATTTTGCAATGACTATTGCTTAAAAGTAAAACCCAAAAAATCATATTTGGCATTTTAAAAAGTAAATAAGTTTCCTTCAGTTAATTTTTTTTCCCACCCCAGAGCAGCTAGTTTTTATTTGATGCTTGCCTCTTTTAGTTGTTTTTGAAATGTGTAAAACTTATTCTTTATTCTAACTCTAGTTTACTTGCATCTGGAGGACTGAATAGTTTCATTTATTTAATGGAGACAGAATTTAATATTCATCAGAAAACTGTAGAATTTTGTTTCTGTAAGGTTCAAATAAAACCAAAGACCTATGTTTCTGGCTCCTGTTTTTTTTTTTGATAAAACTAAGCTGACTTTTGTACATCTGCTTTCTGACCTGGATTGGGGAAAAAAAATGAATAAAAACAAGTTTATGCTAGAAAATAAATGATCTGAAATATAAGTTTATAATACCTCTGAACCAGATTCATTACATGAGTAGGACAAAGCCTGATTTGAGGCTTATTCCCCAAGCGCAGCATAGGGAATAAGCAGGAGGAGTTAGAAACCTGTGTTCAATCAGGAAATTATGATCTGGTGGCAATTACAGAGACATGGTGGGACAGCTCACATGACTGGAATGTGGTCATGGTTGGCTATGTCTTTTTCAGGAAAGACAGGCCAGCCAGGCCAGCCAGGCGAGGTGGTGGAGTTGCTCTTTACGTGAGAGAGTAACTACAGTGTATTGAGTACTGTCCGGTGGCAGATGAGGAGAGAGTTGAGAGTCTGTGGGTGAGAATTACGGGGCAGGCTGGCAGGGGTGTCACTGCTGTGGGTGTCTATTACAGGCCACCAGATCAGGGTGAGGAAGTTGATGAGGCCTTCTACAGGCAGCTGAGAGCGGCCTCACAGTTGCAGGCCCTGGTTGTCATGGGAGATTTTAACTTCCCTGATGTTTGCTGGAAGGACCACTCAGCCAGCCAGCCACAGTCCAGGAGGTTCCGCCAGTGCATTGACGATAACTTCCTCATGCAAATGGTGGAGGAGCCGACTAGGGGAGATGCACTGCTGGATCTCATCCTCTCTAACAAGGAGGGTCTGGTCGAAGCAGTAAAGGTTGAGGGCTGCCTTGGTTGCAGTGACCATGAAATGGCGGAGTTCAGGTTCTAATGTAGCAGAAACAAAATAACAAGCAGAGTT
>NW_010173519.1:0-12726 GCF_000695765.1 Mesitornis unicolor | reverse complement strand
TGCTGCACCCTAAGTTCGGGTCCCAGACCCTCAGAGCGGGGCTGGAAAAGCCCCCCCAGCTCCCTCCATTGCCCCCTCCCAGCCCAGGGACTCAGGGGACCAGGAGGCCCCAGCTGGAACAAAGCCGTGGCATTGATGCTGGGATGTACAGGACGGGGTGCTCTGTCCCTGGATGAGGGAGACCTGGCCCCAAACTGGCCCCCACCCCAGTCCCTTCCTGTGGTGCCGCTGCTCAGGAGCCAGTGCTGGGAACTGGGATGGGTTGGCGTCCAGCAGCTCCCTGTGCAACGGCACCGGGGCCAGGAAGGGGCCGGGACTCCTGGGCTGACGAAAGCGGAGGCTGAGCAGGATGAGAGCGGCCAGGGCTCATCTGAGCAATGCCAGCACCGGAAAAAATCCTGGGAAAAGCAAAAAAGGGACAAACCACCCATTCTATAATAAACCTGGAGAGTAGCAATGCTTGCAGGATGCTGCTATGCCAGAGCAAACCTGACCATCTCCAGAGGAAAATGGGGAAAAGGATGGGGGTGAGCGATGGAGAAGCCCATGGCAGCCCCAAGAATTTCCCCCTTGGGTTCCCACACAGGAGAGGGGCAGCAGACAGGGCCTTATTTTGAACTCCAGGCACTGTGAATCACTGTTTATTAGGACAGGTTTATTTTCCAAGCTGGAATCCAAGTGGCAGTGCCGGTAAAGCCGTAAATGAGTAAGAGGCAGCCTTGGGTTCACCTTTCTCTGGCTGCCATGGGGTGTTCCCAAGGGACACTTGTACCCCGCAGCAGGCAGACAGAGCGGCTGCTGTCCTTCCCGGCTCCTCCTCCAATTTACCGTTGAACTGTTATGTTTGGACACGGCCAATTCCCTTCGGGATACAAACAGGGACGGTTTGAGGAGCCTTTCCTGGCATCAGCATCGCAGGCAGCTCCTGCATCCCCTGGGGAAGTGATGGGGATTTGGTCACTTCCATTTCTAGGAAGGGATTTACCCAATTACTCAGCTTCTTATGAATGCACCAGGTGGCTTTTCCGAGTCCCCAGAGGTCACAACTCTGGGAGCACAGATCCTTCCTCTGTCATTTTTCAGAGCATGCCCAGCTCCCCATTGAACAGCTGAGGGAGGGCTGAAGCCACTCACGTCCCATTGAGTCCCTTCCAGATGCATTTCTCCTTCAGAAATAAAAAAAACCTGACCACTTTAACTCCACCCTGGCCAGGTGTAGACAGGACTGCAGCACCTGATAACACAGCCATCTGTTTCCACTTGTTGGTTTACTTTCACAGCCCACAAAAGCCCTTTCTGGTCTGAGGTCCAAGCAAATGCTCCCCCTGGAGCACAGCTGCTGAGCTTGGGAGCGTGGTGGCTGCGAGCCAGAGAGGGTGCAGGCACTTTAATTCGGGAGAGGGCAGGAGTGGAAGGCTTGCTATACGCGTTTAAAAATACCAAGGGCTCAAATGGGCATGAACAAATCCGAAACCACTGCTTGATCTGAGGCAGCCACCCACAAGTTGGTGCAAGTAGCTGGGCTCAGGAGAAGGCACCCAGGCTCCTATGGGTGTTCATGCCCTTCAATGGGTGCTTCAAAGCCCACAGTGGGCGATGGGTGGCTGTGCTGATTGCTGCTGGGGGTCTGGGATGAAAATGGGTCTGTACTGGGAGCACTGGGACAGGCAGAGGGGGAAGGGAGGAGCTCCAGGCTGCTGCACTGGCCCTGGCTGCGCCTCATGGGCTCCTTCTAGGACTGCTTCCTGCTTCAGGCACCCAAATAACCTGGAAATTCATCTGGGAATGAAGGGATTTAACAGTGGTGGTGCTGGCTCATCCTTCAGGTCACTCAACTGGCCCACGCTTCCCTTGCTCTGCTTATGGGAGTGTGAGGTCTCAGGCTCCCCAAAAACCTATGGAGCTCATGTGCAGCAGCTCAGTCCTGTATCACCACCTCCCCAGACAGCTCAGACTCCAGAGGGTTTGTGCTGTTTCAGATAAACGCAGTGAAGGAAGAGGGATGTACAAACAGAAGTTGCACTTTGCATAAACGGCTCCTCAGACCAAAAAGGAAACTAAAGTCAACACCCAGCAGCGCCCATGAAATAAAATCTGAGTTTAAACACTCCTAACTAGCTCTGTGTGGGACAACTCCTTGAATTCACCGCACAAACCACCAGTAAAGACTAAAACCCCTTTAACGGTCGATATCCCATAGAAGGATCTGTGGGCTGTCAGCAAAGGGAAAAGCAACACAAAACGTTGTCCGTCTGCGCTGCCCGCGGTCCAAAGGGCACCTGAGCTCCTGCTCTGCTCGGCCACTGCGCGGGGGGAATAAAGTTATTTCTCTGAAGCGAGGGCACCCGTCCAAGGGGCGGGCAACCCGAGACAGGACCTTATCTGGACCGCAGAGCAACATCTGCCTCTGCCGCTGCGCTGCAGTCTGCGATTGGCCGGCGTGAAAGAAAACTCTGTTTAAATCAACACAAAGTGAAAATGCAAACGGGGGAAGCTCCCGAGCCCAGCGCTGCGGAGCGGGGATCACCCAGCGAGCTCTGCTTGAGGAAACAGGGTGGGCACCTGGCAGAGAAAGGGAAATAAATCAGAGGTTGGGGCATTTGAGATGAGATGCAGCCTTAGTTACATCCCATTCCTGCACCAGGGCATTTCCTCAGAGGTTTTTTTCTTTCTCCTCCTCTATGGACTACATATATTTCAAGTTTTCTTCATTCTGTAGGGGAGGAATTTAGCTTGTGTCTATATTTATTACAACTAATCAAATATGCGTGGCTTTCTCCTTTAATTAAGGTGCTTATCCTTTAATAAAAAAATAATCTGAATTTGAATGCCTCTCTCTTTTGACTTACTGATTTAACCACACTGCTCCTGCCCGCTGGCGAATCTGCCTGCTTCTGGCATTGGGATATGCAGGAATCTGCAGCTGATAATGCAAGATGACTGGGCTGGGGTTTGCTGTGGGGTAAGAAATGCCAAGACAAGACAATTCACAGCGTTTCCAGTTCGCCCCATTCCCACTGTTAATTAAAACATGCAAATGACTCCTACACTCTTGTGTAAGAAATGGTGTTTCCTTGTCTTTATTCCTAAGGTTTTTTTGGGGTGTTTGACACCAGCTGCCCACCATCCCTCCCAAACCTTCACCATTTCACAGAATCACAGAATGGCTCGGTTGGAAAAGCCCTCTGAGATCATCACGTCCAACCGCTCCTGTCTACCCACTAAACCATATCCTTAAGTACCTCATCTACCCGCTCTTTAAACACATCCAGGGATGGTGACTCCACCACCTCCCTGGGCAGCCTGGTCCAGCTTCTGACGACCCTCTCAGTAAAGAACTTCCTCCTTAGCTCTGACCTGAACCTCCCTTGGCACAGCTTGGTGCCGTTTCCCCTTGTTCTATCCCCCATCACCTGGGAGCAGAGACCAGCACCCACCTCTCCACAACCTCCCTTGAGGCAGTTGTAGGTGGTGATGAGGTCTCCCCTCAGCCTTCTCTTCTCCAGGCTAAACAAGCCCAGTTCCCTCAGCCGCTCCTCATCAGGCTTGTTCTCCAGAGCCCTCCCCATCCTTGTGGCTCTGCTCTGAACACGCTCCAGAATCTCCACATCCTTCTTCTAGTGAGGGGCCCACAACTGAACACAGCACTCGAGGTGCGGCCTCACCAGTGCCGAGTACAGGGGGATGATCACCTCCCTGGCCCTGCTGGTCACCCAGTTCATTTCCACCCAGTTCAGCTCCAGGTGAAGGCAGCAGCGCTCAGCCCATGTACACAGAGGGAAAGGCAGCACAGGACACGTTCACTGGGCTGCCTCCAGCACAGGGGGGTAACAAGGTGCACCCATAGAATGAGGATTGCCGAATTTCGGGCTGAAATCCTGCTCCAGCACACATAGAAACGAGAGGGGAGAGGCTCACTGCAGAGGGAGGAGTGTCCGTGCCCAGGAGAGCAGCAGCATCTATTTACAGCCTCAGAAATCCAGTAATACCAGTAACGGGGTAGGCAGAACCTGCCCAGGATTTCCCTGCAGCCCGGGGTGGCACTTGCTCTGCTTGTAATAACAACTGCAAGTATGCACTGGAGGCAAGAACGCTGCTCTCCGGCTTTAATCCCCTCTTTGAAAGTGAGGCGCATGGGTTTGGTTCTCAGAGGGCTGGGCAGAGCCACGGGGCGTGCACAGCCATGGCTCCACAGCCCCTTCGGCCTCGCATTGCAAAGTCCTGCAGCAGCAAATTACACATCTGTAGAAGTTTGGCATTGCCAAAAGAGAGGGGCAGCACAGCTACCAGCCCACCCAGCACCTTTTAGGACTTACGTACTTGCAGTACAGCTGTAATGACTTACTACAGCTCACTTCTGTCCTCATACAGCAAATAACCCCCTGGGTAGCTCTGCCGATGGCTGGATGACATCCCACTAAGTGAGGAGAAAGCATTTCTCTGTGGAAAGTTCAAAGGCTTCATCGAAATTCAGATTTTATTTCAAAAACAGTCATGAACTTAATAAATTACACAATCATTTTCCTCATTATAAATTCTCCAGAAAATATATTATACAGTTTTTAAAGAAAAAAAAAAAAAAAGATTTGGAAAAACAGAAAAACAAAAAAAATCTTTGCTGAGTGCTGAAAAGTATCTTGACTTTGTGTCACGCTGGTGAGTAACTCTACAGCTGCTACAACGATTTGATTTATTAAAAGGTTTTAAAAGAAAGGCCTCGGACAACAAACAAATCAAACAGAAGACAGACCTCAAGGACCATTCAGCATTAACAAACACTCAGTGTTGCCCAACAGCAAGGCTAAGCACCATGAGAGGAATTTTGGGTACCCCCACCCTTTAAAGTGGCAATCAGTGCAAAGAAACACTTTGGGAGACAAAACAACAAACGAAGAAACAAAAAAGCCCTTTCCGGTACCATTCGTTTCCTAGAAGCAGGCAGCACATTCGGTTTGAAATCCTTCAGAGGAGAATCAAGTGATTTGCAAAGCACCTCACAGTAGTAATATTAAAGGCAAGTAGTACTATTAAAGGTATGTAGTAGTATTCTGTAGTAGATTCATACTTGAAGATAACGCAGTTGATTGAGTTTTGGTGGGCAGAGGAGGAAGTTAGCAATGCATTTTCAAAAAGCTCTTTAGAGTTGAACTTTACTCATCGAATGACTGTGCTGAAGTGTAAGTATTGTGAGAGTGTCGGCACAGACAGCAGGGTTTGTTTTCCTGCTTTCAGTATAAGCTAAGGCTCCAATTGTACTGAACCCAGGTAAAATATGAGAACAAACACATCTCCGCTTTAAGAAGCTACGAACAACCAGACCTCTCCTTATCGTTACTCACAGACGGGCTCCAAGTCGCCTTTTCTAGACTGAGCTCCCTGCAGGGAAGCAGCAGCAGCCTGGATCCTCACTACGACACAGTCGCCTCCGTCCCTGCCCGTCCACGCTGAAGAGAGGGGCTCTGCTGTGGTTGGGAACACTGAAAGTTGCTTCTGCAGCATCTTAAATAAGAAACATTGCCCTGGGACAGCAACACGCATTTGTCTGAGAACTGCTGTTCAGACAGCTTGCATTAGCGATAAAGTGAAGAGAAATAGCAAGAATTAAGGGCTAAGGCCCCCTGCGTAACTGCCACCAGGTAAGAGGCAGCTGTAGCCTGTAAAGCCTCAGAAGTTGGGTGGAATCAGAGCCCTTTGATTTTGGAAGAACAAAAAAAAAACTTAAAAGTGTTGTTTGTGCTGTTTATTCACACTGGAGCAGAATAAACACGGACCGAGGAGCACTGCTCTCGCAGCACTAAGAGGCAGCAGTACCCGAGAAGCAAGCTGCACAAGGGAACACTTATGGCAGTTTTCTGGTTAAGAGTTGGGGAAAAAACCCAAACACGTTACATTGATTTCATTAATAAAAACTGGCCTTTGTTGCAGCTTTAATATATCTGCCTTTAAAGGTAATTTTTCTTTTAAAGACTCTCCTTTTTCCAAAAGGTCAAACTGATGGGAAAGGTCAGTCCTGCACCCAAAGGAAGGCAGTGTTGTACTGCCACAAAGCAGCTCCTGTCTGCCCTCAGCTGGGGCGGCCTCAGGGAAACCTCCCAGCACCTCCATCACCTCCTGCACAGGGAGAGCTGGGGAGAAGCAGCCGTTCAGCCACTTCAGAGCTTTCCACCCGTGCTTTTAGATAACTACTACTTCTTTAAAAGGAGGAAAACCAATTTTAGAAGTCAGCAAGGTTGCCACACAAACCAGACAACTTTCACATATTGGTTTATGGAGTTTTCTCCTAGATTTGAGAATAGGTGCGTTCAACAAGACAAAGTCACCCCTTTATCTCCTCATCGCCACCAGGTCAGAGTCAGTGCCAGAAAGGAAGAAACCATGACCAGCATTATTAGATTCAGTTAACAGGAAAACTCTGCTGCACCCAAGTTTTGAAGAATATTAAAAGTAATGCTCTATGCTGCTGGATTCCCTCATCCACACCTCCACACACTGAGCACACAGTTACTCTGCTATTACAAACCCTCAAGGTGCTGCTGGATTACAGACACAAGGGTAGAGAGCACATTGTGAAACTGCAGATTAACTGATTAATAAAGTATTTGATTACTAGGAGAAAGCAAAATCGAGTGATTAATGAACCAGCCGACACGCTAGCACCTGATTGCACCCATTCATAATTTGACTCCCTCGATGAAGAGCTCATTAAGCTGTAAGTGCTAAGCTTGGCCATGTCAGCACTTTTAAAAACTGCTGATCCCTTTGCATTGCATTTTTTTTAACTACAAAGTCAAGTCTCAGACCCTATCTCTGACATTAGATAACAAAAATAAATAATAAACTTATTCAGGCCTGGAGAAGAAGGAATGCTTCTCATCTGTCTTCTTCACCTGGTTTTCTGCAGACCCCAATCATTCAGACCCATAGCAAATAATTTAAGAAAAGTGGCATACACTCCCAGTCACTCCTATACATAAATATATACACGGAATTACTTCACAAAGCCTGAAGATTTGCACTACCAGCATGCAAATCTCTTTCTTTTTTTTTTTATTCCCATGAGAATTCCTAATACTGACATAGGAAACTGGAATGTGTGAAATTCTCCGTCACATCGGGCTGGAAATCAAGTCTCAGCTCTTCCGCCATCCCACCGCCATCGCACACAAATGAACACCCTGGTATCATACACATCACCGCATCCTTCACGCGACGGCCAACTCGCATCCGCATCACGTATGAACCTCGAGAAGAGATTCATTTGGAAGAAACGACACCCTGCAGGGTTGGTTTAGGCTGGTTTCTTTTACTGCCGTGAAGCTGCGCCATCGGTTGGGTGAGAAGGAGCCCGTTCACGTGTCCCAGCTGCTGTCTTTAAAAGCTATGCTCACCAGCCGCAGCTCCAGCTCAAACGCGTCGGGTCGGTCCTGCGGGTTGGCTGCCAGCATCTCCTTCAGCAGCTGCTTCATTCGAGCGTTCATGGATTTCTTCTTTACGGGGATGAGCAGCTCCATTTTGGGGTTTTCTAGGAGCGCCTCTCCAACAGGCACGATCGCTGTGCCCTGCTTGACGTAACTCCCCAGCAGCTCCTTCTTAGTTTCTGTGTCTACGAACGTGATTCTTTCCAGCATGGCCCAGATTATAATCCCCAATGCAAAGATGTCTGCTTTGGCAGTGTAGTGCCCTTCCCACACTTCAGGGGCCATGTAGAAGTCAGTCCCGCAGGCGGTTGATAGAAAACACTTATTTACGTTGACCGGCTCCTCGGGATTCTGTCCTGAGGCTGAACAAACTTTACTCAGCCCAAAATCAGCCACTTTCAGGGTAGGCTCCAAGTCGCTGGCATCCAACCTGCTCTGAGATATCAGGATGTTGTCCGGTTTGAGATCACGATGAATAATCTGATTTTTATGCAGGAACGCCAGCGCGCTGCTGAGCTGAAGCATGAAACTGGTGTTGGTCTTGCGGTTGGGCTTTCGGGATAACAGGTACTCGTTCATGTCTCCTCCATCACAGAAATCCATCACAAACCAGAGGTAGTAAGCACTTCTGGGCTCAAAGACTATTTCTCCTTTTAATGAGGTCTCTACAAGCTGCAACAAGGAAAAGAAATGTCATAACCACCCGATGATCACAAGAATATAAGGATATGAGGGAAAAATGCATGACATTTGGCTCTTCCTCTTGACAATCCAGAGAGCAAGACATTGCAGCTGGTGAAAATAAAGCTACTCAAAGTTTATGATGAAACAAAAAAGTAAACCCAAATCACAATGTAGTTGACAGCCTCCTTATTTTTGTGCCTGTGAAGCATATCAAGTTCACGCTCCTGCCCAGAAGCTAAAGCCAGACCCAGATAAGGGTATTTTGACAAGACACGAGGTGGCCATTGCACTCCCATCTGTCTCAGCTGGACACCGGCCCACCCCTTTCGCTAACAACTCCCATGTGTACACACAGCCTCCAGGAACTCCTCACAGTGCCGGGGTTGTGTTTGTCCTCTGCTGACAAAGCGGATTTTTAAAGCCTATTCTCCATTCCTCACACATGAATGTGTTCAAGCAGCACCTTTCCCACCACCACGACCTACTCGCTGTTTTCTAATAGAATCCAAGCAGTGAGCAGCACCAGCAGCCAGCTCTAATAGCTGCTCCATACAAAAAGCACAGTAAAAGCAGCAATTGGGTTTACTAATCCCATCTACACAACTACACATTTGCCTCTTCAGCTCCTCTGCGGTGGCTCTTAGCATGCTCTGGAAGTCAAGTCTTGCAATTATTTCTGTTAGTAGTAAACCAATGTATATTAAACCAAAGGTAGCTCCTGTACGCTTGCAAAAACTAAGGTAGCTATTAACATTGAGAGGCATTTAAAAGTGCTTTAAAAAAAAGTAACCTTTTCCAACCAAGAGCAAAATTACTAGCAGTTTACAGCTATCTGTAATTGTGAGCACAAGAAGAACTCAAACTGGACAAACTTAAAACAGCAAATCCATGTTACAACCAGGAAACTACACACCTAGGGTTCACAGCCAGTAAAGTGAGATCAAGGTATCGCAGGACTGCAGGGACTCTCCTCTGCCAAGCGATCACCAACGCACGGCTCTCCTCTCCTCACAGCTTCACAGAAGCCGTATTCACACCTCAGAGCAGTGAAATGACAAAGAAACACCACCACGTTGGTGACAGTGGCAATGCACCACAGGGCCAGGCCGCTTTAGGACCCTCTTTACTGAGCATCAGCCCCAAAACCCCTCAGGAGACACCAATGCTTCCTCCTGGGGAGCCTCCTCGCACGCTGCACCCCTCAGCTCTGTAACACAGCATCGCCCGCAACCCGGAGAGGAGAGGGCACGCCAAGGGAGATGTGGTGTTCTCTATTTTAGCACATGCTGCTAAAATCACTTTGTATGATCCCAGCTTCTCCAGAGTCAGCTCAGCTCTGCCCTTTGCTCTTCTTCACTCTCTGGAGCAGGAAAACAATTTGTAGAGGTTGTGCCCAACACGGGCAGGATGTAAATGCAGCATTAACAGCACTGCCACCAAAACCCAACGCTGCAGCTGATCTGGAAGCTCTCTCCCACGCTGCAGCTCCACTCTGCTTTCTTTAAAGTCATCCACAAGCTGGATGCAATCTCACAGACCCACTAGGAAGGCAAGGCACTAACTTCCACACGAGCTGGTCAGTGTTATTTTACCCTAACCCCTTCATGAAGGCAGGTCAGTAACTACCACCAAGCTACACTAAGTTGACAAAGGCCAGAATCTTCCTTCCCAGGCTCGCACAGCGGGGTGTGGACAGGGCTGGCAGATGGATGTGCAGTAACAAAAAGGTCCTACATCAGACATGCAGGAATGACAACAGTAAAAACCGAAAGAAAAGCTGACTAAGCACAGCACAATAAACACCGAGCAGGCTGCTGAATTCTTAAACCAGAGACACAGATTTCTGCCAGGGATGATTTACAGTGGGGGAATCAACAAGGGAATGAATCAGATGATCATTCAAAGGCTTTCCAGAGCTACTTACTGTTCAAAAATACACGTCTTCAAACTTAAAGGCGACTTAAAGGACACACTCAGTAGTCACATAGAGGAAGCAATATTTATTCCTCCATTTATCATACCTTTACCTCTCTTTGAAGGGATTAACAGTTATTTATTCAAAACCCAAAATGGCTCACTGTAGGATACCAATTGCTTATTATTTCTGAAGTAATTTTAACTGTTGGTTTCCTATATCAAGACGGTTACTTCCTCTTCCAAGGGCATCAGAGATTAAGAAATTCTTCATGGCTCTGTCTCAAGACACGAGTACATGGCTGCTCATAAACCCTACAGCAGGGCTTTCACCAAGTCCTGCAACAGCCTGCACCTCCCCCCTGCTTTACCTGTGCTGCTTCCTCAAATTAACAAAGCGGATTAAAACAAAAAAATCCTGGAGTCTTTCAGAGCGGCACAGCTTCAAATGACAAGAGAGGTGATTGATAGATACGTACTTTTAAAGACATAAAACAATTTCTGAGTGTCAACAATGTGAACAATGCCCTCTCCTAACTAAGCATACCTCAAAAATAAATCATCTTAGCTACCCACCTCCTTCCCTCCCAGCTACGCATCCACATTAATGACTTCCACCCCGTTACCTCAGCTTCATGTACCTGTAAATAAAGGGAGGAGCTGGAGCCATGGGACATCTTCTGCACCATCTCATCTTTCTGCAAGATGCACTCCTCCAGGTGAATGACGTTGGGATGCTGGCTCTTGATACTGCTAAGTGCCCAGAACTCGCGCAGAGCTAGTTCCACGTTCTCGGGAGCATGGCACCGAATCTTTTTCACCGCGACCCGTGCAGAGGTCTTCCTGACGACTGCTTCGTACACCACACCATAACTGCCACGACCAACCTCCCGTATTAGATCGTACTTAGGCTGGCTACTCACCATCTTCAAGATCAAGGGTTCTGGGGAAGGGGGAAAAACCCACAGAGCTAAAACTCAGGAACAAGAACTGGGCTGTATTTTCCCCCATATGGCTCGGTGCGGCAAGGTTAGGCCTACCAATACCCTCCAGTTAACAGGGCAGCACCTCCGAGTGCTACGCTGAACGTAACGCTGCCTTCGAGAGCTAAACCATTCCAGAAACTATTCTGCAAACCTGTACCTGTTGCCACGGACTAGTTAAATTACATCTTTTTGGTGGCAATGTTAAGATTTCAAATACAGCCCAGTTCTCAAGGTGGCAACAATTCAAACCTAGACTTGCACCGTGCCGAGACAGGGCCACGGCGTAAGCTCCTGCTCCCTTCTCTCGGTGTCTTCCGTGAGCATCTGAGGGAATAACAGCACGGGATCATGCTCTCCATCCACGCTGGGACAGCGCAGAGAGCTTCCAGTTGAAGCCTGTGGTCAGGCAGTCACAGATGTAATTAACGCTACCTTTTATGGAGGTGACTGCAGAGGTGAATGTTCCTGTTATAATTTAACGATTCAATTCTTTTACTGATTCTAAGATAAGAGGATGCTTCGGATCGCTTCCGATTGCTTTTGTAATATTAACTGTGATTTTTCACCTAGTCTCCTTTGACTGGGGAGTCTACACTTAGAAGAAGTCAAAAAAGGCAACTGATTGCAGAAGCTTGTACCCAGCATCTAACTTTCAGTTTTGCTCAACAGTGCAAGGACTTCAACAAAAATTAAGATACTGGTCTATAAGTAAAACAAGAGACAAACACTCATAAATAAAGAAAAGGCCACCAAACACTGCCACAGATTTATGAACCTCCCTGCACACTTCTTTGTGAGATTACAAACCAACAGAGCAGCACCACCTTCACACAAACAAACCAAAATGGGACACTGACTATAACTAGGGGAGAAAAAAAGAGCCTGGCTAGCCAATTATCACTGGTCAAACAGAACGAAACACAGAATTAATAATAATTTAAAAAAGAAAATAACAGCTGGTGTATCAGAACTAGAACAGTTTGTAAGACTGCCAGTGATAAATGCAATTCTCTTCATGTCAGTAAACCAGGCAATGAGGACCGCATCAAAACAGCCTGTTATTAGTAGGAAGGTTTCAATTATTTCCACTGCTTCAGGTACTTTAGGGGTTTTTTTTTTTAGAAAACAAAAAAGAAAAGACAAAGAGAGAAAAAGAAGTATCATCAGTCTCAGGGCAATACTGCACAGATATTTTAACCTTCCAGCAAAGCTCTGTGATGAACGTTTACAAGATCATTTTGAACCTGAACGTGACGTGCCCAAGGAGCGCGTTGCTGAGAGATGCTGCTCATGAGATGCATCTGCAGCAGGGCTGTGAGGAACAGAGAAAGATTACAGCCTGAACATGAATATCAGATGGGCCCTTCCCATGCAGGGGAGAAGAGCAGGATCTGTAACCTCACCAGCGGCCGTATAACTCGTAAAGAAAAGATTGCATTACTCAAACATTATCACATCAGGTTCAAAATGAGCAGAAAATGCCCCTCACACCGAGGGTCAGTGTGCGCTGGCACCAGAGAGGACCTGTCTACCTGCCAAGGGCCAGGGCTGCTACCTGCCTTCCTGCACCCCCACAGCGGGCTGGGCTGGGAATGCTGCCGAGGTTCGTTGCTTGACCCGAGGAAGGGCCGCCTGCTCCCCCGGGGCAGCGGCCAGGCCCTGGCACCGGGACGGGCACCGGACAGGCGGGGGACAGCAAACGGACCGGGCCTGCCCCTGCTCCG
>NW_010173518.1:0-995 GCF_000695765.1 Mesitornis unicolor | reverse complement strand
GCTAGAAATAAGGCACACTATTTCATGTTCCAATTCAGACTTTGCATGTCCATCTCCTGGATGAAAAGAACTATTGCAATGCAAGACTTTCTCATCATAACAGTAATTAGATGTTGTGTTTTAATGGCTTTTGATAAGCTTTCTTGGCCTGAACTTCCTAAATCCTTTATAAAGTAGGGTTTCAGAATGTGGAAACCCTTATAGATTTCCTTTAGCCTTGCATCTCCTCTGCAGTGGGGCCACGAGGCCACAACATTCTCATGCCAGCTGAACTAATTCAGTGCAAGGTGTCACAGCCCCTACCTCCATCCCTTACTGACAGCATTTTCTCTGTCAAGAGCTGCAGCCACGGGAAGCTGCGTATGGTGGGGCTCTACTTCACCAGAGCACTTCATCAAATCCCAGCCTGGTTTGGGTTCATGTCCCAAATGTCAGTATGTAAGAGGCATTTGGACAATGCCCTTAACGACATGCTTTAACTTTTGGTCAGCCCTGAATTGATCAGGCAGTTGGACTAGATTATCATTGCTGATCCCTTCCCACTGAAATAGTTTTCTCTTCTCTTCTCTTCTCTTCTCTTCTCTTCTCTTCTCTTCTCTTCTCTTCTCTTCTCTTCTCCTCTCTTCTCTTCTCTTCTCTTCTCTTCTCTTCTCTTCTCTCCTCCCCTCCCTTCCCTTCCCTTCCCTTCCCTTCCCTTCCCTTCCCTTCCCTTCCCTTCCCTTCCCCAGGCTGAACACCCCAACTCTCTCAGCTGTCCCCACAGCAGAGCTGCTCCAGCCCCTCAGCAGCTCCGTGGCCTCTGCTGGTGGGCCCAGAGCTGGACACTGCACCCCAGAACTTCCACCCCCTATGCCACACCGCCTGCCCTCGCCTTTGCACGTTTGTGTTTTGATGCAAGAGACTGGACCCCCTTGGGAAGGATAAATAGTAAAAGGGACAGCCTGGGGACAGGCACCGGTTCACCAGGCTCTGGCTGCCCACGCAGCGCCCAGGGA
>NW_010173517.1:843-2001 GCF_000695765.1 Mesitornis unicolor | reverse complement strand
CTTGAACTGAGGGGCCCAGAACTGGACACCAGGTGATATCTATGCTTTTGCTAAAAACGCACCTTCTAAGGACAAGGAGGTAAATGAGAATTTTGCCTCTCCAAACCAAATCTTAGATTCAAGAGTCCTCACGCAGGAGCAATTTGGAA
The DNA here is from genome assembly GCF_000695765.1 of Mesitornis unicolor. NCBI lineage: Eukaryota > Metazoa > Chordata > Aves > Mesitornithiformes > Mesitornithidae > Mesitornis > Mesitornis unicolor. The sequence goes on along the minus strand of NW_010173517.1, from coordinate 1,852 downwards.
AATCAGAAGTGAACGCTCACGAGAAGGGCACTTTCTGCCCCTTCAGGAGGTCTCTGCTGTCACAACCAGATACAGCTCCGAGCAAACGCTGGTCCTGCTCACAAGTGCTCTCCCTCACGACTGATTTCTAAGAACGCTCCTCTTGTTAAAAGAGCTAAATCGGTCTGAAAACGAGTTTTACAGCTCAATGGCAGAGCAGAGACGGCTGGAGAGACTTGTTTACCTTTGAAACGCTTTGTGACTGCGTCAGTCCTTGAATGAATCTTCTTTAACAGCGATGGCTTGGCGAGATAAGAGCTTTCTTTATAACCTCTGGCTTACCCGAGTACACACAGAGCTGGTTATGACCAGCGTGGAAACAGGACCTGTCCTGCAGCAGCCAAATCACGACCCAGCCGGATCTGCAGCTCTCGGGCTCTGAGAACAATTTGCCTACAAGGGTGTGCAGACACAGGGAGAGATCGTGTTTGCTTTTCATGCCCATCTGAGGAGCGAGGCTCCTGATAAGTGTTCAGTGTTAATGGTGTTCATTGTAATTAAAAGGATTGTGTTCACCTTACGTGAAAACTACAGCAGGCTGTGATGTGTGAGAGAAACCAGCTGTAGTTTGCACCACTCTGTATTTGTATTTGCATACAGAACTTGGGTGTCTCTTTTAAAGTAGAAGCTGGGGGCTGACACCCATAGCCAAGTCTGTCTGTGATACATATTATAGTGCAAAGTTGCGTTTCTGTGACAGCTACTGAGGGCTTTATGCAGCAAGGTTTTTGCTTAGGCTCCTGGTACTGTGAAAGAAAGCCAAGTCCCATTTCTCCAGAGCAGGAAGCTTTCTGTTTTAGCTTAGTCCCCAGCCATTCTCATTCCCAGCGTCCATTCAGCAGATGGATTTTGTGCTGAAAAACTCTGCCGAGCGCTCAGTCCTGCTCCCCTTCAGGGTTAGGAGTGCTCAAGAGCCTTCCCCTTGCATCCGTGCAGCAGGAGGTGGTGCGTACCGTCCAGAAACCGCTCT
>NW_010173517.1:0-814 GCF_000695765.1 Mesitornis unicolor | reverse complement strand
CCACCCCTTCCCGGTATTGTTTTCCCAGCACATACCAGGACATTTTCTGGTGCTCCACTCCAGCCCCGTGTTCGAGGCCTCCGCTTTCCCTGGGCGGCAGGAGTCCCGCGGTCGTATTTGTGCACAGGAAGAAAGGCAGAGCCTGTTGGGGCGGACAAGGCTGGCTTTGTGCTGCAAACACCGCCTTGTCAAAGGCGCCGTGCTCTCAGCATCCCCCGGGCAGCCGAGCAGAGCCAGTGCCACTGACATGAGGGTATTTTGTCTGCAGAGGGAGGAGAAGGCAGCCTCTAAACACAGTTTAATGCCCTCCGCTACCCGGTGGAGCTGGTAGGATGTGATAGGAAGCAATTGTACAGAAGCAACACAACCTGTCAAGAGATGCTGTCCCTGCTCCCGGCTGCTACAGGCTCAGGACAAAAACAGGCAGGGGGCCTTAAAGGCTGTTCGTGCATGAAGCTGTTAGAGATTTTCCTCCGTTTCCCTGAGCTTCCTGCTGTGTGATTGCCCAGACTGTCTTGATCTAAAATAGGTGGTGAACTTCTGGGGGTGCAGAGCTGCCTTGTCATTGGCACAGACCAACTATCAAGGTTTTTCTCCTCAAAGAACAGCTAGGCGGCTGCACCAGCTTGCATTCATTAGTGCAAGCTGTAGTCTTTAGTACATCCTGCTAGCACGCTTTGGAGGAATAAATCAAATTATTTGAGCAGAGGCTACTTGGAAGGAAGCAATTGAGTCTAGCACTTCCCTTGTACACTTGTCTGTGCTGTTGGATGTGCAAAACTTACAGGATCACAGAGTATGAGGAGTTGGAAGG
>NW_010173516.1:3018-4352 GCF_000695765.1 Mesitornis unicolor | reverse complement strand
TCCAGCTCCTGACATCCTGGGATTCTGTGAATACCCTTGGCTTTAAGGGCAGACAGTGTTGTCTTTACTCCACACCACAAATCTGATGTCAATGATAATTTATGGCTGTGCACAATCAAGCTTGGTATTACTCCATGTATTGAAAGATCATAGGATCATGGTTTATGGTTCCTATAGCAAGGAGCTTGCAACCCAAGCTGCTAACACACATCCATGTTATTCAACCAAATGAAGAAATAGAGTGGGTTTAATGTGCTCCATAGCAACATGGGTCAGAAACCTTTGAAAAGAAACAACCTTTTAATGCTCTGAAAGCTGCCATGATTTAATTAATTGTTCCTCTTCTCCTGCCAGGATTCCAGTCCATTTGTGAGTCTCTGGAGCTGCTCAAACAAATACAGAACACAAAGCTGAAGCTTGAAAAAAAGAAAATTGAGAGAGGCATGAGAAAGACGCCGTGAAAATGACCTCAGAAAAGTCACAACTCAAACACCAGTGCTCATTTTCACACCAATTCTACAACAGAGCACTTCACTGCAGAAGAAAAGTTAAAGCTTAAGGACTCATTTTTACAAGCGGATTTCACACCAAAGCATTCCCGGTATTTAAAGGGCGTTAAGACGACGACGACTCAGTTATTACCTGTAGTTAGCCCAGTCCTACTATATTCTACATGAGGTTTGGATTGGTGTAACTACTGAGATCAGATCTAGTAAATTCCTCCAGCGGCACACATGGTGTGTATCAGATATATCAGAATATCTACTGTTGCACGATGTGGACCTGTGATGGGAAGTCACTGGATCATTAAAAGTAGTAATAAATTGGGTAGAGGTGATAAAATGCAAGTTAGTTATTAGCAGATGCAGTATTAAGAAGGTCTATTTCTCACCTTCTCTGACATAATAGAATTAGTGGTGGTTTGCTGTAGGGTGCTCCAAAACGTGACTGACGCTGTGGGCTTTGTTTTGCTTCAAAACCCAAGAAAAATAATCTGGAAATAAGGAGAAAAACCCTGGGAGTAGGAGAAGAGAAACCTCTCAACATAATTTCCCAACAGAAGCTAAGGAGTTCTTTAGCAGGGAGGCCAAAAAAGGAGCTCACAATGCAACTGCAATAGAAACCTGTATTTCTTCAGCATATTTGTTTCCAGAAAGCCCAATACCACCTCATTACCCAGAGAAGAAAATCCAAAAGGGCCCAGATAATTCCCCAGTAACCCACCTCTCAAGCCTGCCGTGCTTTGTGCTCTACAGAAAAGCAGGTTTCCCAAACCCACGGCTTCCAAGTGGCTTTTCCCGGGAGGCCGACCCGCCCCGGGGGGCAGGCCAACC
>NW_010173516.1:0-3008 GCF_000695765.1 Mesitornis unicolor | reverse complement strand
CATCAGAAGAAAAACCTGCCGCAGCGATCCATCACCCCACAGGCAGAAACCTGGGTACTTTTAGACTCTCCAGTGCGTGAAACGCCCTAGAAATCACTCATACCTTGTGAAAGATGGCACTTTCTCTACATCCACCCACCCACCCGTTCATCTGTCCGTTCTATCACACTGCAGCACAGCACAGCCAGACGCTGCTTTACCTGAGCACTGATTTGTACCATTATAGCAGAAGGGTTTCAAGGCCTAAATGCAAGTTCAGGTCACACACGAATACGCACTTGGAACGTTGCTATTGTTTGAGTGCACCGCATAAAGGAGTTACCTCACTATTTATCTCTCCACACTGTGGCCGAGCTCAAAACGACCCCTCTCTCACCCCTGAGAACAATGAATTTAAAAGTTACTTACCTGTCAGAAAGCAAATTAACTGGGAGAGAAGGAAAGCTGAATTTTAGATGTGTGGGATGATATCCAACTGGGCTGCAGCACTGGGGATGTAGTTTTCCTTGTAAAGGTGCATTTGTGCACCGTTAAAACAGTCCTTGAGGGTTTTCTATCTATGAATTTTAAAAATAATTATTTCTTTAAATATAAAAGGTTATCAGACCACCTAAATCAATGCAGTTGCCCGCTGCGCTTTGTGATACAATTCTGAGAGAAGCTCAGAAGTTGAGGAGAAATCGAATTATTGGGAAGTACAGAAAATGAGACGAAGGTGCATGACCCAAAGCAATAAATAAAGGTCTCGGAAGCAAGCCAGTGTATAAGAGGAAATGTGAGAAGCACACAAAATCCTTCGCATCTGAAGCAGTGAAGATTTCTACCCCAAAATTCACTCGATCTCTCTCCAGTCTGCCTTCAGTATTGCCCCACACACAAAACACTGACAGCAGGGACAGGAGATTTTGCAGGGTTACAGCGGCCCTGCTACAAGTGCTGGGTTTTTTAGAGGTCATACATCATTAAAAATTAGGAGAGTGAGATTTCTACCTCATACTCTTGGACCTTACAGAGGCTTAAATGTGCACTCGTGTTCCCTGAGCACTTTCCACTGAGTGGGTGGTACAGATCAGTGTTACTGGTTTGGGTTTGTTTTTTTCCCTACAAGGCATGTAATACAATTTCAGGCTGTATAACCATCGTGTTCAAGGATGAACTGATCACAGTAGAAGTAACCTCAGGGTCTGCTGAAGGGAAGAAACACTGCACTGTTTTTCCTTTTTTCATACAGAATAGTCACAGTTGATGGCTCCTGAGCTCGTTTCTCTGGCCTGTTGTTAGCAAGCACTGGAGGTTCAGTGCTGAACCACACATAGGCTCATGCAGAGGTGTTTCTGATGAAGGCATTCACAAGGGCAGGCGGTCACATCTCAGGCTCTCCCACCACGGAGAGGATGCGGAGCCCCCCACCACACACCAGGCAGACAAGCTATGGACTGCAAGAACTCCTCCAGGCTGTCAATAGCAGCAAGCTAAAAAGAGCTGCAGTCAGTCCTGAGAGTCACGAGTCTGGCTTTTGCAACGCTCCCTTTTCATGGTTACTGATAATTCAGGACTAGGTGACAGCTGGCTGTGAAGGGAACCACCATCAATCTGAATTTACAGATAAAAGCCTTCTTAAGGAAGGTATTTTGCAATGAAATGGGTGGGAGAACAGAAGTGAGGGAGACAAGGAAGGATTCTTGCTCTCCAGGAGCAGAAACCACAGCTCACTGTGCTCAGCCTTCCTCTCCACAGTGAGCGGCTCCAAGACCACGTGTGTACTGAATGCAGCCTTGGAAGTGCCCTCTCCTCTCTGCAGTACTGAGCCACCATAGGATTTGGGGAGCAGACAGTGATTGTAAGAAACTTGAAACCAGGAAATGGACAGCTATCTTGTCAACAAGCCCAGCAGTAACATTAACAGATTAGGATAATTGCTTTATGTTTTTATTTGCATGTACACAAAGGCAAAATAACATCACATCTTAAGAATCACTGTCGTGATTCATTCCAATTAAGCAGGCAGGAGCAGAATTACCAAGACAGAAGCCTGCTATACACATTCCTAAACACGACCCTGTCCCTGGCAATCACAAGCTCTTCTTGATGGGAATGTTCAGCGAAGCCTGCAGTCAAGAGGATACACTGCTGTAATTAGCTAACAACAAAAAAAAGAATCAAAAATGCATGTTTTAGACAGGATAAAATGACACCACACATGAAGGTCTAAGTGAATTTGGGTCTCAACTGCAAAATAAAAAAAAAAGCATATCGGAGAAATACAGACATTTAAATATCTGAGTGTTTTACAGTGTCTGGGAGTTTGTTTCTATGTTTTGCCACTTTGTTCCTATGACCCTGTGCCACAAAAGCCTCACACCACTGCCAATGCAGTGACCACATGCGTGGCCAGGAGGGGAATACAGACAAGTACTCTCTGCTGCAAACAGCTCTGAAGTTTCAGTGAGGGAGAAAAGTAAAATTCAGGGTTTTCCTTGAAAATAAAATGCATTTTCATGGTGGAAACCACGTCGACAAGAAAATAACCTACTTTGGTTCAAGAAAAACTAGAACTAAAAAGACTAAGTTGCAGTTGATACAAACAAACAGATAAAAAAGCCTGACCCACAAAGGCTCCTGGAAGATGGGCTGATTAAACTGCACGAATGGAAGATTTTTCACTGGAGAGAGTCCATACTAGGCACTTGCTGACAATTTCTCATTTAGTTCCAGAGCTCTAGTATCTCCATTAGCTTTGGCATTTTCTATGAGCACCTGCAAAAAAAAAACAACGAAAACCAGAGTATTTTGCTGTTAGTATTTTACTGGCAATCTCAAATGCATGCTCATGTCTGCTGGGCAGTTTCCCTAACAGATCAAGTAACCCATAACCCGTAACAACAGACATCAGCTTGCTTAAAACATCAGGCACTGCACCTCACACCCCGCAGGGACTTGCTAAACCTGCAGTCACCTGCACAACCACAGAGCAAATCTTTACAGAATCACAGAATCACAGAGCGTTA
>NW_010173515.1:0-9858 GCF_000695765.1 Mesitornis unicolor | reverse complement strand
CCCAAGAGAGGGTGAACTTGTCCAGGTCAGATTTATGTGTGTCGGGCTCATGTTTTAGGAGGGAAATGTGTCCATAGATCATAAATGTTCCGAGTGATTTACATTCAGAAGTGTGGGTGCTTTAGCCCCAGGAGCAGATAAATTGTGGTTTAATATTTTATTTACATTTTTAGGGAATTTAGTGTCTTTGGAAAGCACTGGGTCAATAGTCCCGGAGGGAAGTTTATTCCCAGTGGGATGGATAACCTGCAGGAAGGGCTCTGCCTCTGCACACAGCACTGCGGGAGGTGTTGAAAAGCAACGTATTTCTTAAATTGTTTTATATCTGAATAGAAGGCTTTAATCCGTTTCTATTTCTATGAGTGTTTGGAAGTCCTACATGTCTGAAACAACAGCAGATGGCACAATAGAGGGTTTAGCTGAGTTATAGGTATGCAGACGAGTTAAATTAATTAGTAGTAATCTCTTTAAAATGTATGGCAGAGTAATACCAATCTAGTCTACAGAAAGATTCTTTGGGACTTAATAAAGACCTAGGAGTAATTAATTATGCAATAACCCATGATTAAGCAGATGATACTGGCCTGTTGGTGGGTAGAGTTTGGATTTGCCATTTTACAAAGAGGATCCTTTGCCTTTGCTGTGTGCAGTCAGTCTGCACCGGTGTCTACAAGGAGTGCTGGCAGACCCCAAAATTCTTGTGCAGATCATGGGTGTATTCGTCTACATTTTGCTAAAGGAAAACTATTATAGCATAAAACATGCAGGCTCAGAGCAGGTACAGTTGCAAGGGAAAATAGGGTATTTTGTTAAGAACAGATAGTTAGCTCATTACCTTATAAGCACCTATCTAAGCTCTGTTCAATTAATGAAACACGATTTAAAGCAGAAAGGATGATTGGTACCAACCAAACCACTGCACTATAAGCTCTTCTAATTATGCTACAAGATAATGTCCACCAGATTAAAATTTTAATTAGCTTAATTTAGAAATAGAAAAAGCATTAAATTTCTAGTTCTGGAACACCTAAAATGACCTCAAGGAGGGGGAAAAACAAATTTGAAAATCAGCTGAGTATTGTGCATGTCCTCACATTTGCCATTTTCTGCAAGACTTCAGCAAATCCCAGTGGGTTTGGGCTCCCGGGTTTGCTTGTGAGAGGTGGTTTGGGGGGTTTGTGGGGGCACAGGAGGCAGAGCACAGGGGTGCTGATGGTTTTCCCCAGTACTCATTTCCAGCCTCAGCTGCCCGCAGTCCCTCTGGTTTGGGTTCAGAAGGTGGAAACATGCTGGCTATAGGAGAGACTTTTGTTCTTTTTTGCTTTTTTTCTTTCCTTTTCCCTATTCATAGTTTTAAAGGCCAAAATAGACCATTAAATCCAACTAATTCTACATCCTGCGTGACAAAGGCCGTCCCACCCAGCCCTTAATTGCTCAATCCCATGGCTGACCACGACTGTGTGATTATATACCCTCCTGCAAATGCACTGAGAACCTGTGTGCTCCAGACATGAAGCAGGACCCTGCTGAAAACACCCAGCCCTGATTTAAAGACTTTAAGCGGTGGATGATTTATCACATCTCTCATGAAACCACTCCAATGCATAATTACACTTACGGTAAAATAAGTCATTGGGGCTGAAAGCATGAGGACCTGTAACATGCAAAGTGTGCGGTATACAGTTGTGGTTAGTTACAAGGAAAGGAATCAACAAATCTCTTTTATGTCTTTTCAAGGAAGAAACAAAGACATTTGAACCATTTGCACAACATTGAAGCTCTCCAGCACACATCTTGAAAGGGTTAGAGGTTTGCTGGGGAAGCTTTGAGAAGAAGGACTAATAAAGAAAAGAGGGTTTTATGATCCAAGGTCAAATGGAAAACTTTTATCGGAGGGGCTTGGCCAGCTCCTAGTCCCATGGGGGAAAGGAGGGGGAATTTGAATGTAATGCTTTTTCCCTTTTGGAAGGTCAAAGCCATTCCACACAATTGGAAAGCAGCGTAAGAGAAATGAACTTACTCCTCTGTCACGGCTGTCAAAAATGCAGGAGGGGAGGAAGTCCCAAACACTACATTTCATTAAAGCCCTGAAGGTAAAAATGATCTGCTGGCTTGAAATTTATCTTAATGAGCAAAATCCAGCCAATGGAACAGGGTGCAGATGAAAGTGACAGATGGGTTCATTTAAAGTTTGATTTTTTGCATGAAAGAAAATAATATGTTTAAGTTATTTTTATTCTGGTTGTTATAGTGTTCTGCATAGTGCCACAGCCTCCCATTGGCAGTACCAGATCTCTGGCAGATTAATTTATCCAGAGTATCTGGAAAATTCAGGGTTAGAGGGAGCTCCTGAAACTTCTCAGCTCATGTAAACCCACGGAGCTGGTCCAACAGCCAGTGGCAAGTGCAGATGGTCTCTTTGGCCAAGAGATTATTTTTTGCTAGGTAGGGACTGCAAGCAAAGACATGACAGAATTTAAAGCCCAATGTATGCTTTAATCTTGTAGCTAATGGAGAGCAATGGTGGATCGCTCCCAAAAATGTGTAAGGGTACAGATCTGCTGAGGAAATGCATTTTGGGAAAGTCCTGTGGGGCAAGGTGAGGAATCCTGGGTTGGATGGTCTCGCAGAGAACCTGTCCTGCACCAATCATCCAGTCATCCCTGCAGTGATGACTCTGCTTTGGGAGCTGGATTCTGCATTTGAAGCTGTCCAGAATCAGCCTTCTAAAAATATGAGCAGGCATCAATCAGAGAAGTTGGAAGAGCATATAGAAATGTATCAATTTGTTCCCAAGTATTTTCAGACACAAACAACTGCAAGAATTTACCACTGCTATATAAAAATATCACCTGGGACCTAGGCAGGTCTGTAAAAGCTCTGTGCAATTGGAGGATGCATTGCCTTGTAGGAGATCTGCTGAATTTTGATGCTGAGAGGTGCTGTCACACATCCCGTAGTGTGCAGGACCATAATGTTATGCGTTGCTTATCTTTAATAGGGAATGATGAGCAGGAAAGGAGTGGAATCAGCCCCGTTCATTAAAATGATAGCTGTCTTTACCATCTCTTTGCACAGGTAAATTTTGCTGCAGTAATCTAATGCACGCATAACATCTGTGTGTAATAGAGTGGACACACACAGCAATGGATCCTGCCACTGGTGACAGGGCAGGGACAAAACCCTTAACTCTCTCTCTCTGCCCTCTTATTTAACTGATTAGATCAAATAGCAGTCAACAAAGGTTCAAGACAAAGAAGAGGTAATCTGTTAGCTTCTCTCGTTTAAGCAGCATTGGACTAGATTTTATAATCTACATGGCAAATGTTTGACAACGCAGCCCTCAGCCTGGAGGTTGAAGAGCTCACACTTTAGGGGAAGCAGAGGCTGCGGTGGGGCTGCTGCTGGTCCCCAGTCGTCCCTGCCAGGGGTCTGCAGCAACCCAAATCTACTCCAAAGCACTGAGCAGGAGGCTGGGACAACACTGGGCCAGTGTGTGCTGCTCAGCCCTCACTGGGCACTTGCAGTGTGGAGTGGGTACCCCCACATCCACCTCTCCTGTCCGAGGCAGGGATGGACCTAGCCAGGGGACACCAACTACACGTGTGCTCCCCACCACCCTGCTCTGCGTCAGCCAAGAAAAGACGAAAGTGATGGCGAGGAAATTCTTCAGATATATTCCAGCAGCGGATTAAAATAGCTGCTACTATTTTAATCTGTCGAGGTGGCAGCAGAGGCACAGGCAGGACCAGCAGCATCCCCCAGAGCGGGACGCAGACCAGCCCTTGCCTCTGGTGATGCTAACGCAGTGTTGGCCACCAGCATCCTGGGGGAGCACGGCCCCGGGCCAAGTGACCCAACAGTTAGAATTTAGGATCAGGAGGTATAAATTCATACTGCCCTGGTTTTCTTTTAGTTATTGTGAAGTGCTGTAATGCTATGTGGTTTTGTGAAACAAGAAGAAACTGCTCTGCTCAATATTCTTTATTTACATCCAGCCCAGCTGGGGATTGTCTACTGAATTCTGTTGTGGCGGCAGCTAGATTTTACATGTTGATTTTTGTGTTTCTATTCCAGAAGTTTCAGTGTAATAGAACACAAATACTCTGTTTCCCTGTGGACTTCTGGCCGTGATGGAGGGGGCTGCAGAGAAAGGTGAGCTTTTTCTTATTTAGGAGTCCTTTTACACATAACTGGAAAGTGAAACTCTTGCATTGTTCCTCACTCTTATTTTGTAGGGGGAAGTTTGCTGTAGGGCTTTTGCAACTGGCAGATCTAGATTTGAAGTAAAGGAAATAAAATTTATGTTCACATCTTCAGAAACTGTGAATTATTTATTTGCTATCCTGGTAAATCTGCTTGTCCAAAACCTCACTGTGAAATGAGCATTTCTTTGTTGCACTGGACTACAAGATCACTCCCTGAAGATTCATCCGTGCTGCTGCTCGGGAGGCTCGGGGAAGAAACTGACCTCAAAGCTTCTTTTTTTGTTGCTGTTTGGGTTTTTTTTCTATTTTGTAATGCTTGGCGTTCTTTCTGCTCTACCTTCATTTACTCTTCTTTCATTTTACAAATTAGGTAATTGCATTAACTCATCTATGGAAATTTCAGACCTCATCCTGAGATATTTTTCTGCTCCTGTATCTGATCCCCTCTCACACAGGTTAATCCCACATGACTGTGTCGCCTAAATTCAGCATCAATTTCAATAAGCAAATATTTATACAGCATCGGAGGTGCAGTCTGTACACAGAATGACACCAAATTATGTTGAATTGGTATTAACTACTCTAGGATTGAAGAGTGTCCAGGCAAAAGGATGGTACCAACTTAAATATTTCAAAACCAGTGTAATTAAACTGAAATAATTGTACTGTGAAGGGTAGATTTCATATGCGTTTCAAATTTCTTAAATGCCTTTGGACCAAATGCCACTGCATATACTCCACAGCACTACCTACTGAGATAGCATTAGGTAATACGGTCCCTTTTCCCACTGTTCCTTCCAGGGCCATGCAAAACTATTTCCCCCTTGGTTTTAGGAAGATGCAACAAATATTCATACAAGTCCTTTACAGCCTTTTTCTCCAGTGTGAAACCACTGCTGAAGACCACTCTACATTATCTGAGTTCATCTCTTACCTACCTTAATCAGGCAGATGCTGCAGGTTTTGTTCTAAAATAGGTCAGATCCACTAGGTTTGCATTACATAGGAGACTGGGAAGGAGAAGTGATTTGCCAGGCTCCTATTGCAGACCAGTCCCAATGTCATCTTGAGAGTGGGCACAAAATGTCCCTTGGACCATCTGGTCTGCAGCCCTGGGCTTTGCTGGCTCACACCCTTTCTAATTCCTACTAATCTGCTCATAAGCACCTCCAAAGAGGGTGCTTCACACACCTCACCAGTAATCTCTTTCAATGCCTGGTTGCTCTTTGGCTCCAATGCCAGATGGCATTAATATACCCATCACTGTAATTATTCAGACAAGCAAACAGTGGCAGGAGCAGTCCCAACTTCTCATTTTTCCCACTGATTCAGTGGCATACTTGAAAGAGCCCTTTCATCCCCATGGATCCCGTTCCCTGGAGTTGTCCCAGGCTGCCCTCATCAAAAGGGAATTTGATGTTTCAGCAGTTTCTCAGCCAATTTCATGCTGGGATAAGAACCAGGGGTGATGGGACGGTGTCATTTATTCACTCGCTGACTGTTGCCCAGAAGCTTGGTGCACATCCAGATACCAGCCCCACATCAAGTTCTCCTATAAGACCTTTCACACGACTGAGATCTTTGTGTGAAATGGAAATACTGCCGATACCTCATAACTTGAAAGCTAGCCTGCCTTTTGTCTGGCTCCAACCGATGGTGAAAATCCAAGATTTGCTGTGATGAACAGCCTGGAGGGATGGTTCCTGATGCCATGTGTTGGGAAGAAGGTACTTCTGAAAGTTTCCTGCATCCAGCAAGTGCTGTGCAAATCCCTCTCACCAAGTCCGTCTTTCCCTGTGTGAAATCTACGGCTTACTTAGCTATCAGTCAGCAGCAAAATGAAGCTGTAAGGGATTATCTTGCAATCTCTTACAATTATCTTGCAAGGTGGATCCTTTGCATTTCCAGCAGGTCTTTGACTCGACCTTTTAAAGGCTGCCCAGTTTCCCACACACTCAAAGAGCTTTGGGCAATGTTTGTATACAAGAAGGCAAGATCTATAGGTACAGATAACTGCTAGATCAGTTCAATAGCTGGAAGAAATGGAGATGCTTTTGGACACCTCAGGTTCTCCAAGACCTATCAAGTGATCTGGAGCGAGACGTTAAGTCCACATCAAGTGTGGTTGGTTTTAGGCATGAGCGGTGGTGATGCCATAGTGACAAGAAGCAAGGCTTTGATGCCTACATTACAAAGAATATGCAAACTTGTATTATTCCTTTGATTAGCTGCTCTCTGATATGTCAGGTCCATGAATAATCAAGCCTCATTTCCTAATTAGTTTTACTCATCACCCTGCTCATTTGCATACCCTGTTTCTAGATAAGGGCCTCTTCTGTGAGGTGCCAGCAAAGCTTCCGTCCCTCTCCTAGCACAGCATTTCCTTGGTCTTTTGCTGGACATTTCCTTGCTCCCAGCTCTGTTTCACCTCCTGTGCAATGACCACCTCCTTGCTCTGTGCTTTTCCACCCTTTCTAAGTCCCTTTTCCTCAGGGAACAGGGTGATGTGTTCATGCTGCGTGTTCGTCCCCTAGTGATATCTTTTGACTCCATAATCTTGTTTCACCCAGCCTTGACAGTATCAAAGTACTGAGTCTGCACAGGTCTTATGGAGGTGGAGGGTAGTGGAGGACAAGGCTGCAGCATCCACTATGTCACTTTGAGGACCCATGATGGGAGGAGTGGTTTTGAATGCCCTGGTCACAAACCTGTTTAGCCATCAGCCGCTCCAGCTGAGAGATGCAATTCTATAAAAGAAAGCTGCAGCACTTGGGCCAGTGACAGCTGTGTTTGTTATTTTAATAAACATGCTATTTTCATGACATGGGAGGTTTTCCTGCAGTTATTTCATTTATCTTCTCTCCCTTCCTGCACAGCTACTGTAAGAATCATATTACAAGGAGATTTAGCAAAGCAAAGTTAATGGCTCGTTTGCATTTCTTTTAATCAAGTTACTCTAATTGTGCTATTGTGCAAATACAGTTTCACCTCTGATTTGAAAAAGACCTCATTCTCCAGCAGCTGTGGGTGCCCCAGCAGATGTGGTTACCCCAGCCGTGGCTGGGGCTGCCATACATCAGTCCTGCCTCTATGCTCAGGGTCTTCACAGCTGCCTGCACCCCTGCCTATACCCCTGTCCCTGACTCTGTCCATACCCCTGTCCATACCCCTGCCCGGAGAACGCCTGGAGCAGTGGATGCTGGAGCAGTAGAATCTGCTCTGGTTGAACTGACGTGAAACCTCGATCCTTTCAATAAGCTGAAGGCGCTAATGCCTAATAACACTAGGTTTTACACACCAACAGCCCACTTACCTCAAAGCTGATGCGTGTTTTCTTTATGTTAAGGCCAAGCGGTCACCATTTGCCAGCCAAATGCAGAGGTGAAATTCAGATGCAGTGGAAACAAAGGTCTTCAGAAAATGAAGATGATGGTCAGTCCTGCACGAACAGCTAACAGTTTTCTAAAGCTGCAAAGATCAATGTAGGGCTTAAGGCATGCGGTGTTGTATGGATCTGTCTCTGGGCAAATACCTGGTGCCTTTGCAGCAAACCCTCGCCTTTCTGAACGTTTCCCTGGGTAAAGAAGGAAGAGTCAGCCACAGATGAGGTTCTGCACCAGCTCAGCTTGACACTGCTGGTGCATCCACAGCAGCAGCAAGGGGCTGGGACTGGAGACGTTGAGTGAGGCTGTGCTGGGGAGGCAGCTGCTGATGGGGCAGGGGGCAGAGGGGAGCAGCTGGAACAAGGAGAGGGAGAGGAACAGGTGCCCATACCCATGTGTGTGTCCAGACACAGTCATGCATGCACACATGAAGGTAGAGGAGGATCCCCTGCATCAACAGAGGAGAATGGTGCTCTGTGGGGAGCAGGAACAGGGTCTGTGCGCTTGGGGCCTAGGGGCAACAAGTGCTGGAAGAAGGCAGAGAATTTTTTCCCCTAGCGTTACCAGGCACTCAGCATTTTGGCTTGACCTCTTAACTTAAACCAGCTGCCACGTCAGCCAGCGAAACTCGCCCATGCTGTAAAACCTTACCAGCTCTGTTCTGTCCTACTTTTGTCTCATTTGGAGCAATTTTCATTTCTTCAGTGCCTAAGCAACTGTTTTGTGTCCCTGGATCAAAGCTAGGGAGCATCATTTACATACTGTGGGTGAGAAGGCAGCAGACTGGAGACCATCACTCATCAGTGAAAGGATGATCATTGTTTGTTTAGCCCATTCCAAAATAATGGCTCTGCTGGGAACACCAACCCAGTATGCATCGTATCTTTTATAGTATATATTAATTTAGTGTAGACATTTGGCCATCGTTATTCCCTCCTTTTAATTCTCATGTATTAGCATTCAGGATCGGTTTTAACCCAGAACACGTCTTTGTTGTTTCATAATGTAAAATAAATAAAGCTGGAGGCAAATGTATTTTTTTATATAAACGACTGTGAGAGAGTGATGGATATGAAGCACAGAAACATCTTTATAATTTTAAAGCTTGACTTTCAGAACACAGCATTTTCATTAAATGGTGCAATCCATTCATTCTGGAGAGACAGATATAAACAGAAGCAAATTAAGTCAGTAGTTCTCATACTTAGAATCTTTGTGATAAAATTGCCTATTATTGTAAGTCTAAATGTCTTCAAAATATTAGAGACAACTGGAAAAAAAAAATAGAAAGACAGGATAGGTTGCTCAAGGATGAAAACTATAAAGACATCCCCTCCAAACACCACATGTGAAATTACTTAAAGAGAATTGCAGGAGCACTGTGAGAGAAGGAGAAAGTGGCAGGCCTTTTCTTTTTAATGGATAAAGGTCTGGGAGAGTGTTTTCAAATTATTTTCTTTGCTGTCTGCTGTGCATATTAGAAAATTCAGCTCTTGGCTGATTGGCCAGGCAGGGAAACAGAGGCATCACAAGCAACAGGGGAGCAAAGGGTGAGGTGCTGCGGTGGGGAGCGCTGCTTCACCACCTGTGTGGGAGGGGAAGGAGAAGCCCGGGCATTCCCAGTCCTGCCTGAAATCATGGATTAGTGAGAGAAGAGGAGCAGGGCGAAGCATCTCTGAGTAACATCTGCAGCTGAGTGCACCAATTAAACATTGGAGCACATCAGCTAAACTGGGGGCAGCCAAACCCAGGGTCCTGCCCTGGCTGCTTCCCCTTGGAAGGACAGGACACCGGAGGTGGGGCAAAAAACCTCCCTGAGCCAAAAGCCTTGTTTTATGTTTGATTTTTTCAAGTCACTTGCAAGGCTGCAGTCTTCCCAGAAATGAATTGCCACAACACCGGTTGCACCCAAGAAGCAAGGAAAAAAACAAGCTCGCTCACTGCACTGTGCTCTCTGGCCTTGCCGGCTGGTTCGCAGCAGTGCTGGGTGGCCCTGCAACACAACACGGCCAACAGCACGGCCAAGGGTGGCTTTACAGCCAGGGTGACCACAGCAGTGTCTCCGCCACCAGGCCTCCTTGACAAAATGCCAGGAGCCAGAGGGCTGAACATAATTTACATATAAATATAGAAAGGATTTTAATTAGTCAATAGTCCTTGTTATTATTATTTACAGAACACTCATTGTGCAGAGGGGTGTCAAAACATGCTGACAGAGACAGCGCATGTATTTGCTACCCAAATTGACCTGTAACACTCGGGGCATC
>NW_010173514.1:0-2070 GCF_000695765.1 Mesitornis unicolor | reverse complement strand
ACGGGGTTTTGCTTTCCTTCGCCTTATGGGGGTTGTTGTCTTTGTCGCTGTTATAAAAGGTGGGGGAGAGGCGTCTCTTTCTAGAAATACTGTTTCGAAAGTTCAACCCGCAGAAACGAGCTGTCCCGCTCCCCCCCCACCCCCCTCCTCTGGAGAGGAAACGGGGCGCTAATTCTGCGAGCCGCGGGGAAATAGAGTCGCACTCAAGATCATCTTATTCTTGATAACCAGAAGAAAGACAGTTAATTTAACAAATTTAGCTCATCTCACTGCATGAGAGATTCAACTCCAGGGGAAGTGATTTGCTAACAGAAGCCCTGGTTTGATTAAGGAAAAGCCTCACTTTTCCCCATTGATTTTGATTTGATGTGTCACAGGCTGTGACCTTCTGCTGGACCTTCTGAGGGTTGCTTAGCATCAAGCCACTGATTGGAGTATTTCAACTCAGTGATCTAATTGAGTGTTCATGTCATAACATATCAAATATTGTCTAGTCTCCCATAATGAAGCGGACCAGCCAATGGCACATCACCAAAAAACTTCAAGAGAGCTTCCGTTCCTCTGAAGTGGTAGCTATTTTACTGCCCACCTCCTCGTGGGCTCCTAGCCCAGTTAATTGGCGAGCTGGAGTTGTGCTGATGATGAACAGGGAAAGCGGGGAAGAGAGGAGGGGGGGAGTTTCTGTCAATTCATTTGCAGACAATATAGCCGCCCAAATTGACCCAATTAGATGGGCTGCTCTTTACCTAAGCGGCAGCTCCGGGGGAGACGACGGTGGCCATCCCTCCCGCCCTCACCAGACTTCGGAGAGGGGCAGGGCGCTTCGGCGTGGACACCAGCGCTCCTCTTCGCCTCGTCTTTAATTCCTGCCGGCTTGGCGCTAATAAGATCGCTTTCAATTGCTCGAGAAGGAGGAAAGCCATATTACTGCGTTATATATATAGGTGGAGAGAAAGAGAGAGAGAGAGAGATTGAGAGATTTTTTTCCCCATCGGTAGTAAGTGAGCGCAGAAAGGGGGGAAAAGGGTTTGCGATTCCCCCTTCTCCACCCCCTCTCGCTCCCTCTTGTTACGGCCGCAAGATCAGACAAGACCTAGCCGAATGTAGGAAAATTACTGTTGGCACATGAAGTAACTCATTAAAACGCAGATGGTGCTCTCGCTGGCCTCGGGACCCCCAGCATTGGAGCTCCACAGTAAGGCAAGACAATTAGGAGCTGCAAGGACTCCACCAGGCAGGGGAAAAAGAAGGGGGGGGGGGGGTGGGGGGGGGGGGGGGAAGAGAGAGCAGAAGGAAGCTGGAGAAGGGAGCTATAAACAAGCAAATCCACGGAGCTAGCAATAACCGCTGCACGACTCGGAACAAACCGAAAACAAAAAAAAAGATAAATAACCAGGGTGCGAGGGAGGGAGCGCGATTTTCAAAGAGATCTCCCTTGGGAAGGGAATGCCACGGGCTCTCCTCGCCTTTCCCTTTCGTGTCCGCAGAGCTGCCCGCAGCCGGGCACCGCTGCCAGTCCCCCGCACACGGAATGCTCAGCTCCGTCCCTAAGGGTCCAGGAAACAGAAATGGGTCGAGATCGTCTCATTTTTCCCTCCCCGTTTTGTTTGTGCAGTTTCGCGTTGCAGTTGAGGGGCAGCCGATTCAGACGGACAGAGGTCCGACCGTCGTTATTTCGCGCTTTTCGGGAGGGGGGTGAGGAAAGGGAGAAAGAGGAAGGGAAGATCCCGTGTGCAAGAAGCTGGAAATGGCCCGGCTATGCATGCGGCAGAAGAAAAGAGCGTGATCCCACTTGAAGTTCATGTAGTGCAACATGTTTATGCAAAACAGCGGGTTTCTGGGTGGACTGAAAGCTGTAGCACGGTGTAATCTGCGCAGCGCCTTTGCCCAGGCAATGTTGTCGTTGGCAGAAGGAAAATGAAATATAAGCGGAGAAGTATTTTAATGGGGAAGGAGGGAATTCACAACTGTTAATTATTTGGTGACCTTGTATTCGATTTGTTTGAGCCCCTTATAAAAACACTAATGCAGACCAGACGGTCGGAGCGCGGCAGCGAGCGGCCGCTTCCC
>NW_010173513.1:0-2424 GCF_000695765.1 Mesitornis unicolor | reverse complement strand
TACATTCAATCCCCTCATCAAGATCATTTATCCATCATTCATTTATATCACGTCACCTCCCTTGAAAGTTTAGTTACTTGCAGGTCAATTTTGCCACGTCACCTGCAAGTGAATGTCACAACTCACTGGACTGATCAAGCTGTGCACATACCCCAAGCAAACCTCTGATCTTACTATTTCAGATCGACCTGCCCTTCCCTCCTCCAGTCTCTTCCTATTTGCATACGATTAGCAGCCCAAAGTTTCTGCCACTGACTTTACGTGGCCGGCCTTTGAACTCAGGTCCTGAACTTTGACAACGTACGTGTGTCTTCGATTAAGCAGTTATCAAATCTTGCAGTATTCAGAATTAATAACATCACGTCAGCTAAAGTAGCCCAGCTACTTTACTGGCACAAAGCAGGTAAAACCTGGAGAAAGATTTTTAAGTGATTGTTTCAGAAGCACAAGTTATCATTTATGACTGAAGTAAATAAAGCTTGTTTTCTCATTATCTGAAGCACCTGCACAACTAACAACACTTAAGAAAACTGTTTCGTGTAAGACTGACAAAACCAGTACATATTTATCAGTCTTATAACAAACAAGACTCTTCAGGGTATTCCCAGAGCTCGTACCTAAGACATTGTCTGAAACACAGTTCCTCCATCCCTTGCTTCTTAAATAGCAGCCAACTCTCTCCCGAGACTACACAGGGATTACTAAAACAGCCTTAATCAGACCTCGAGCACTTTACTACACTGTTATGCAAGCTCCTTCATGTAAGAGGATTAGACCCAACTCGCAGGGGCCACACTTCTCCACATGGTGGACAAACTCCCTGCCTGCACTTGGCAAGCAATCTACTCAAAAGGCTATGAAAGCAAATGCAAACCAGCACATAGTTCATGCAGGGAATCATTTTAAAAATACTGCTCTTCAAGAAATTATTTTCTCTAACCATCAAAAGCAGAAGTTTCCTTCTATGAATGGCATAACTCTAACAGGAAATGTCTTGTTACCAGGATCTCTCTCAAGTATTTGTCTTCTCTCCCTGTTCAGACACACATTGCCACTCTTTCTCAAGGTGGCACATGGGACAGTTTCAAGCCCAACACCATCCAATTATGTTGTTAAGTTCTGATCTTCTCACTGAAGGACAAGCAGAAAGCTTTAGTGAATGTTATCACAGCCCAGGAGGCTTCTGAAGCAGTTTGTGAAGTTCTCTGGACACCGATAGCTTGATTATTGCACTTAATGGATCTTTCCTCAAGTGGGTAAGTGTCAGAGGGAGACACAGACAGCTACAGGTGGGATGCCAGAATACAAAATAGATTCAGGCTGACTCAATCAAACACAAAACATTTAACAGAGCTGCACCTCAAATGCTGGTTTCAGTGTCAACCAACAAGAGAAAAGGAATTGAGATGTGAGGGTTACTACTTCTCTGCAGGATCGTGAGGTGGATTTTATCCTCTTCTCACATATAAAAAAAGCAAATCTGAAAAGCTGTTAAATTTCTCATCTTCTAAGATTGCAGTAACTGTATCCACCTGTTTCTTCCCAACTGCTCTCCCTCAGTCCCCACAGCGGCGCTGACCAAGCTACAGATATCACAGACCCACAGTGCAACAAGAGCCGCTGTCCAAATTTAGCAGCAAATAAAAACAATTTTGAAAGCTTGATGCTATCTCAACTTTCAAAACAGGATTTGTGGATACTAAAAGCCCATAGACTCCTAAAAACCTTATAGGCTTTATTCTTATCCCTAAAGAGAAGCATGCAGCAAATCCTTATCATCACAAATCTCCTGTCTGCACACACTCCTATGGACTACCAGAAATAACACGTGTTACACAAAACTCAAGCCCCAACATTCAACTCCCTCATCAACTGCCATCACCAACTCCTGCCCAAACCACACTGCAACAACTCTGTGAGGCTTTGAAGCTCTCCGCCATTAATGTCTCAGAAACATCACCCATCTTATCTGCTCCTGAACACATCCCCACCCCCACCAACCTGCACCCTGAAGCCTTCTAAAGCCCACCAGCTCATCTCCATACCTTCACCAGCCCACGTCACCCATCCTGACCCACTGATACCTAAACTCTACTCATCCCCCTTCTTCCCCACATTAACGGTCCCAAAAGCACCTCTTTCCTACACTATCCAATCAATGCAGTCACCATCCCCATCATGACACTCTTTTGTACCGACAAGTCTTCCAGTACACATCTCAAGCACTCAGACGCCCCTAAATCTCACTCCCATCCCACAGGTCCCAAACCCTCACATTATCCCATCTCACCTCAAGACAACCCCAGCCCAACCCAAGTCCCTCTCGCCCTACACCCCCCAAACACTCCAAGGAACTCCCAGATCCCTCACCCACACAACAGGCTCCCCATCCCAGTGCACCCATCACCCCTGCTCACCCCCACC
>NW_010173512.1:6060-10756 GCF_000695765.1 Mesitornis unicolor | reverse complement strand
GTCTGGGATTCTGTGATTCTGGGATTCTGTGCTAAATGCTGACTTACAGCAATCCTTGCACTTTATGACAAAATATGTTCAATCCATCCCTTCCCCATAAGGATCAAGTAGTGGTTTTACTGCACTGCAGTTCCGCTGAAAAAGCTGACACGCGAGTCGGGAAACTTTAGTTACATTACCTCCACCAGACTGAGCGCCACAGTCCCTGTGCATGCAGAGCAGGTACCGCTTGGTGACAGCGGGGTCTCCTCCTTGCCACCGATGAAGCATCACCCTGTACAAATACTCACCAGCTGAGAGCTGTTGGGTTGCCTGTGGTTACTTTCACTTCTTCAGTTTCGTTCAGCTCTGGAGACTAAAAAATCAGCCTGTTATTTTCAGTTTCTGATTCGCATGCTGCAGCACGGGGTCCACTGGGTTAGGCAATAACCGAAACCTCTTGCCACAGATGCACGCCAGTGCTTTTGTGGGTTGGGTGTTGGCGGATGAAGAGATGGCAGAAAGGGAAAAGCAGGATATTTGCCTGGAAGCAGAGGTAAAATGCAGGTGGTAAAAGCAGCGACATAATATTAAAACTGAAGGAAAATAAGAGCTCTGTATTTGTAACTAATTTACGACACATGGAAATCTTAAAATAATCATATATCCATCTTACAAAGGAAAAAATAATAAGAGATACCCATCCACCAAATTTCTGTGTTCATTCTAACTCAGGCACTTGAAAAACAGATTTCTAAACCTGCCCTTTATAGTCAGTGGAGACAAAAAGGTGGCTCCAGAGATGTTTGTGTTAGCCTAAATTAAGCGATGTAAAGCTGTAAAATAGTTCAAATTAAAGTGTTTTTTGGAGTATAAAGGCAGTCAAAGCTGAGAGCTCGGTCACAGACACCTGACTTTTAGATACTTAAATACCATGCACAATAAACCCACTCCCTCTCTTGGTGCCTTTGGTTTTGGGGTATATTTGGATAACCATTGCAGGCCAAGTCAAACCATCACTGGGGTCACGTCTCCAGGTTTCGAAGCAGCTCTTTCCCACATACCCAGGAAGAAGCTCGGTTCTTGCACTGTGGTATGAAAATCAGCAGAGAACTTCTGTGTCTTAACACCTTTTGTGGACTAGAAGCGGTTGCAGATGCAGTCGAGACTGTGTCAGACGGAGGATGGGTTTCCCCACAGAAAAAAAGCAGTGTGCTCAAAGTTCAAGAAACTCAACCCTGTGACTATGCTGGCTTCTTGCTGATTTTATGGTGCTGCACTAAAAAAGGTGAGTGTTGAGTCGACGGGGAAATCCTGCCAGTGAGGTCAGGGCTGGGTGGTCAGGGATGGAGGAGGTGTATGCTCACGAGAGGAAAAGGAGGGACCTGGCACATTCGGGTCAGTAAGCACAGCTCGCTCCTGACTAGACCTTCCTAGCAATGCCTCCTGCGTGGCCTGGATCATGAAAGACTGACACAAAAGGGGAAGTCTAGACAGATCTGGGATCTGGCCTTTTGCATCTTCTGGGGCTCATGAAACCGCTTTCATTTCCAGTTTGCTTCTCTCTCAAAGGGCTCCCTTGGTTCAACCCAGCAGCGTCGCAGCTTTGCTGCTGTACCAGAAATAGTCAACCCCAGCCTTCAGCACAACTTCAAGGCGATTCAGTGAGCAAATACACTTTTCCTGCAAGCTTGGAGAATGCCCCATTGCCCTCCCTCCAGTCTTTGCTTACCTTTATGGACAGTGGGGTCACTCATCCCCAGCAAGGTGCAAACTTTATCCGGAGAAAATTACCGAGCCAATGCACTGCTTGCCTTATTGACAGCAAGGGAAATCAAAGGGTAGTAGGTTGGACTGGAAAGTATCTCACATCCTGCAGTTGTTCCTCAGGTAAAATGGAAGTCCCAAAACATTAAAGCAATTCTGGAGCCTGAACTTGTGGGATTTCTTTCCTTCCACCACGGAGTGATAAAAGCACATAGCAACACTCACAACTTGGCTTTGATTTCATGAACAGGCTGATCTGTATGGGAACTAATCCCTGCTGTGGTTTTGTACAGATTTTTAAGATGAAATAACTTTACTTATTAATAGAACCTGTTTATTAAGCCTCTTTTGATTTGTCTTCCTGGTAGACATTTATATATTAGGGCCTAGATTTCACAATGCACGTGGACTACCAAATCCTATTGAATCTTGACTGGTTTGGAGCTGCGCTGTGATATGCTACCAATGTGGTCAGAGGACACATGTCCTAGGAAAACAGCTTGAGGGATTCAGGCTTGTTGAGCCTAGCAAAGGGGAGGCTGAAGGGCAGCCCAACAGCTACTGGGAAGGTCAAAGACAACAAAGCTCTTTGTGGTAGCACCAGACACTGTAACAAAGGGCAGCAGCCACAGACTGTGGTGTGGGAGGTGCAGGTTGGACACCAGGATGAAAAAATGTCTCTAGGTGGGTAGTCCAGCACTGCGACAGGTTGTTGGGAAGTGACAAATGATGAACTGTGGAGGTTACTCAGGGCTTAGCTGGATGAAACCACAGCTAAGCCGGCCTAGAGCTGACAGCGCTTCCACTTCAGCAGGAGGTTGAATTTGAGTCCTCCAGCTGTTGTTTCACTGACATTTCTATGAATCTATGATAGATGTATCTCCCATCTGCTCCCCATGACACACTCAGATATTGTCTGGAAACTTACCACAAGGCAGTAGATGGCCAAATTCCCTGGTCCTGAGAGCTGTACATTGAAGTCTTTCTAGAGCCCAAAGCCACAAAAAACCACACCACGTACCTCAGAGAGCCAAGAGGAGAGCACGTTTCTAGATCTGTGGTTCAGATTCCTCCAGAGGAGAGACACCAACCAGATGAGACCCCATCACGGGGAGACTGATGATATCCCACGGTCTCTGCACCAACCCAGCTCCTCTGCTTGCCATGCAAAATCACCCCATGGTGAGAACTGCACTTCAGCCACTCGGGAGCCCCAGCTTGGCCCTCTCTGCAATAAACACAGGATGTGTTAGTGCACATTAATTATGGCAAGGGTAATTAGCAGTTACGTCAACATGAAGGTTTCCAGTTAGGCTGCTGGCTCACTCCGTATGGAAATTAGGTCGTTGATTGTGTGCGGAAATATGTCAGACCAGACTCCAGAGGAAGAGCCTTGTCACTCATTAGGAAGAGGAGGCCCTTTGCTCAGGGCTTGTGCTTTGAGCCATCTCCTCCAGACATGGCATCCTCTGAAGCCCGTGGATGTGGCATAGCAGGGCAGACCAGCTGTCCACCATGGGCAGCCCTGATCTTCGCTTCACCTCTGAAGACATCGGCTCTAGTTGTTCCGTGCCTCTCACCAGAAGGGATGTGATAATGCTGCATCATATCTGCTGAAATACAGGCATCATCTTCTGTTAAGAGACAGAAGCTGTGATTTAAGAGAAAGACTTCAGAGATGCTGAAGCTGCCAGGAGAGACCTTATTCCTGTTATGTGTAATCTTAACTATGTGTTTTGACATTTTATCTGTTTGTGACTTGCCATCACTGAAAAATCCAGACTTCTATGTAAACAGAGCCTTCATTCATAAAATCTTACTCAGTGCTCACACTTATTGATTCCTGGACGTATTTGTGATAAAAGGATTCAGACATAACACAGTTTTTGGGAAGGTGCTAAAACCACTGGGTATTAAGTGCTAAAATGCCATTAGGAGGTTGATCTTAGGAGTTTACTCAACAAACTTACTAAGTTTAAGTTAGGATCACAGAATCACAGAATCCCAGACCGTTAGGGATTGGAAGGGACCTCAAAAGCTCATCCAGTCCAATCCCCCTGCCGGAGCAGGAACACCCAGATGAGGTTACACAGGAAGGCGTCCAGGTGGGTTTTGAATGTCTGCAGAGAAGGAGACTCCACAACCTCTCTGGGCAGCCTGGGCCAGGGCTCTGTCACCCTCACTGAGAAGAAGTCTCTTCTCCAATTGAAGTGGAACCTCCTGTGTTCCAGTTTGTGTCCGTTACCCCTTGTCCTATCATTGTTTGTCACCGAGAAGAGCCTGGCTCCATCCTCGTGACACTCACCCTTTAAATATTTATAAACATGAATGAGGTCTCCCCTCAGTCTCCTCTTCTGCAAACTAAAGAGCCCCAGCTCCCTCAGCCGCTCCTCAGAAGGGAGATGCTCCACTCTCTTGATCATCTTTGTAGCCCTACGCTGGACTCTCTCCAGCAGTTCCCTGTCCTTCTTGAACTGAGGGGCCCAGAATCTGTGTTTAAGACAGCATGAGCAAACAGCCTGCTGTTCCCAACTGTGGGGAGATGATTTTCCTGGAGTGGACAGGAAGAGACAGAAGAAGTTAATGTTTTCCAAGTGCATTTCAAGGATATATATGTTAAAGACAGTGACAACCTAAAATGAATAATGTCTTCTCTCTACTCTCTGCTACTTAAAATTTGCACCTGGAATATAAACTGAGGACCAGTGGGAATAGAGACACAGGATTCATATACAGAGGCCCAGTACTTCATCACGATGTGTGGGTGAAGAAAGTAGTCAGGACTCAAATCCTGGCCAGGAACATTTCCTAATTAAGCTGTATTGACAAGAAACTGCCCCTCGAAACCAGACTAACACAGACAGACAATTGCAATAACCCCCTACTAGCTCACCCCATCAAAATGACTCAGACTCCCAGGTTTTATTCTGGAGATCTGTTGATGACAGAT
>NW_010173512.1:3360-6029 GCF_000695765.1 Mesitornis unicolor | reverse complement strand
GCTGAAGAGGCATTTCTCAGCACTCCCTTTAGAGTCAATAAAAGATGAATACACATTTCCAGGGCACAGCTCACACCAGGCAGATGAAGTGAATTATAGTTTAAAAGTGCTTATTTCTCTCTGATGGCTATAAAGGATCCCAGGGTGACAAGGTCTGATTTACACCTCTAAGATTACACAAGATGAGTCCCACTTTATGTTGTCATCTCTATGCACATTATGTCTATTTTATATTACTTACTCAGCCAAAGCATAACATAAAAAAATACAAAAGTTATCCTTTTTCAAAACCTCTTCCTTATGGACAGACCCCTGATGCAAACAGCCCCTCCTCCTTCATTCTCATTACCTTGGCACGCCAATCCATGAGGAATTTCAGGGGAGTTTCATAACCCTCTAGAAGGAACTGCTGCACTCACAGAACCTTTCCTGTGGGGCAGGACGCTCTCTTGAGAGCACAACAGAAAAATAACCAGTGTAGCAAGGAATAGGAGGGAAAGATGCACTTCATGCAATTCAGTCTTCATGTTCTTGTATCCAGTTGTTTGATGTGGTTGGAGAAGTCAGCAGAGGGTGAGGACCAAGGGATTTTTTTTTCTTACCTCCAGGCAGGGTTGGCCGGGTTTAGAGTGATGCTCTGCATGTTACTCAAGCCTCAAATTGCTATTAGCACCAGAAAATCACCCAGCGTGAAGATGAGCTCATGCTAAACTAGCTATGGGCTAGATACAAATCGGTGGTGCTTGAGAAGTGAAGTCAGAAGCTGTCTGTGCAGGTGACTCACTCTGGCTTAGACCTCCTGCTAGACCAGGAGCTGGCTCATGGATGCAATGGAGCAAGTAAAGAGTCAGCTTGTGCCTGCTCTAGGCCGACTCTTCCCCTTGCGATGCAGCCTTACCCCATAACGTTCCCCTTTCAGCTCAAATAGATGAGCTCAGAGCATAACCCAAGAGGACCAGCAACGCTTCCTTTGTGGTTTGGCTTTCTGTTGGAGAAGCCACTTTGTGGAACAAGGCCATTGCCAATAGGATGGGTGAGAAAATCCCGTTTTGATGCTGTGGATGCAGAACTCAGCACTCATTTTCATTACGAGCACGCAGAGAACAAGTT
This sequence comes from Mesitornis unicolor, assembly GCF_000695765.1. Classification (NCBI taxonomy): domain Eukaryota; kingdom Metazoa; phylum Chordata; class Aves; order Mesitornithiformes; family Mesitornithidae; genus Mesitornis; species Mesitornis unicolor. The sequence goes on along the minus strand of NW_010173512.1, from coordinate 4,919 downwards.
TACTATAAAAATATACCTGTGTCCATAATAAGCAAATGGGGGAAATTTGAAATGGGTATTTCCAGGGGTATGTCAACAAGATACGGTGAGTCACGAATTGTGGTAAGCTTAATTCAGCATTTCCTTTGTTTTGTGGGTTTCTGCACCAGCATGGTTTTGAAAGTGTTGTATACGGGCAGCATCCATCTTTCCGAGCAGGGGAGAAAGGAATGGGAACACGGAGGGCTGACGGGTCTGCAGGTCTAACTTGAGCAGGGTGAGAAACCGAGCCATAACAATGGGAAAATTCTTCAGTGATGAACAAAGGTTTTCCTCAAACAGAACCAGACAGGAACCCGGCAGGGAAATGCAGAAACCTGCACGCAGCCAGCTCAGAGCTCACCTCAGCTGGCTCTTTGCTGCCTTTTGTGAGATGAAGGAGCTCCCCTAGAGCACAAAATGCACAGGAAGGACCCATTGCAGGGGCCCATCTCTCAGCAAGGGATTTTTGCCAGGGCAGAGAAGATAGCTGATGAGGTTAGAGAAGCACTGAGTGGCAGCAGCCTTGTGTCTAGGCAAGCTGCAACAGCAGTCGACCTGCAGTCCTCCATATGGGTCTAACCAGAGGCTCTTTTGCTCTTGAAAAGCAAAAGCAGAAGTTTCTGCTGACACCAGAGAGGAAACCAGCCCAGCAAAACTAGTTTATTGGAGATGTATCTGAAATCCAGAGTGACTGATAAGAGGCAGATCCCATTAGTAATAATACTTCCGAGGTTTTTTTAGGTATTTCTGCATGTTATTCTTTTGGGTTGGGCCACATCTCATTGCCTGCACTGGATCTCTGGTTCGCCTTGGGAGAAAAAGTCAGATTCACCAGTTTCAGGTATAGACTGTTCTGCCTGGGCAAAGCAAGAGCAAATGCCACCAGTGGCATTTGAGAGTGGGGAACCGTAAATCAGAAGCACACTGACCTCGTGGTGTGGTCAGGTTGTTTAGCCTGGAGAAGAGAAGGCTGAGGGGAGACCTCATCACCACCTACAACTGCCTCAAGGGAGCTTGTGGAGAGGTGGGTGCTGGGCTCTTCTCCCAGGTGATGGGGGATAGAACAAGGGGAAATGGCACCAAGCTGTGCCAAGGGAGGTTCAGGTTAGAGATAAGGAGGAAGTTCTTTACTGAGAGGGTCGTCAGAAGCTGGACCAGGCTGCCCAGGGAGGGGGTGCAGTCACCATCCCTGGATGTGTTTAAAGAGCGGGTAGACGAGGTACTTAGGGATATGGTTTAGGGGGTAGACAGGAGTGGTTGGATGTGATGATCTCGGAGGTCTTTTCCAACCCAGCGATTCTGTGATTCTGTGGAGGTACTGGATACAAAGTGGTGGGCTTTCTCAAACTGTCTGATGCCAACACTCGGAGACAGCACAGAACTTGGGACAGAGATGACCTTGAGCAGCCTGATCTAGCACTGATGTTAGATCTGCTGTGAGCACAAGTCTGGACTCTCCAGAGCTCTCTTCCAACCTCAGTATTTCCTTGATGGTCTTTTTGTTCTTGCCTGGGCAAGTGGGATGTGAAGTGCAGCTT
>NW_010173512.1:0-3345 GCF_000695765.1 Mesitornis unicolor | reverse complement strand
GGAGCCAAATCTATGCCTCTTATGCTCAGTGTATGGACACTGACCCCGCAGGAGCAATGAATGAGATGACAGACCTGGAATTTGTCACCAATATCTCCTTTTTTTCTCCCTTTTTTGTTTTTTTAACTCCTGTATCTGCAAAATCTGTAAGTCTCTGTTTAACTTGCTCTGCTACAGCACCCAAAGAGGTGGGCAGAAAGGAGTCAGCAAGGAGTCAAATCCCACATCAAATGTCAACAGGCAAATCTTTTTAAAAACATGGACATTATGAAAAAGATCTGGTGAGTTATTCAAAATAAGAACAAAGTACAGGTCAGTGAGGGTAAGGCTGGAGCAATAAGAAGGTAGAAAATACCGGTTATAGAGCTTGGTTTCTACATCCTGGTTCTTGTTTTTCAGTCAACTGCAGATCTAAATCATAGAAATCAGCACAAAATGCATAGGCTGATGCTTTTCAGCTTTTTTTGGTGGTAAGGAAAATTTCTGCTAAACGCAGAGCCGTTACCATCAGTCCCAAAAAGCTGTGCTACAGGAAACACAATCCTGAGAACACGGACTCTTGCTTTTTGTACCACTCTCACCCTTCCTCCTGGATATTCCCTGCAGAAAGCACATTTGGTTTAGTGGCACAAACCTGCCATTAAAATCCGTGCATTTATTTCATATCAACCTTTCAAAACATCATTCTTCTGCGGGATTAGAACAGGTAACAGCCCTCTTTACTGTAACCTAGGGCAACTGCTCAGCCAGATTATTGCATTACAGAGCTCATCTCTCCTAAAGATCACCCTCCAGCTATTTGGGCATCACTTGTCAGTGCTTACAAGATGAAATCTTCTGCTCATCCAAGACTCTTTCTCTGCATGTCATGCTGTGTATTGAACTTTTAGCTTTGTTCTTGGAAATCACTCAAACATTCAGAAGAGATAATAGAGGAATGGACTTAAAAGTATTATTTACTCTCAATCTACTTCTCCGAGCTCCAAACTATTTTCATTTAGCATCCATTCATGCAGCTCATCTAGGTAGCTTTAAAAGGCTGCATGTTGCTTATTCTCCATCATCCAAACAAATTGGCCTGTGAGAACAATCTGTCCCCAAAGATAAGTAAATAACTTTTACTAATGGCAGGTAAAACTTTGTAGCTTTATTGGTTGCTCTACCAGTCACGGACTGAATTTCTAGATTTCTGGGAGAAGATGATTTTCAGTGCAAGTTACAGACAATGCAATTAATATTTTTAGATTTCATTACTGCAATTAAGTGCAATAAGGTTAGGTAACATTATTGATTAAACTGAAAAGAAGAAAGAAAAAGCCAGTGTGGAGAATTCCTCTTATCTACCTCTGGCCAGTGCTGTTCAAGGGCAAGACACACACAGACACGAGATACTAAAAACTTTAGATATTTTTTTTGTTTCCTGACTATGTTGTTTGACTGACTGATGACATTTCGAGGTCCCTTCCAACTCCTAATATTCTGTGATTCCGCGATTCTGCAAGTCCCACCTCTGAGCCTGAAAGCTGTCAGGAACTCAGCAATCTACATCAGCAACCAAACAAAGGGAACCAGGTTTTGCTTTCAAAAAAAACCAACTCTTTTTAATATGTGCATTTTGCTCTGTCCTATCTTGGGCACCCCAAAGACATCACACGGGAGAAGGAAAACATCCTGGCCCCAGCACTGCTCTTTGCACAGTGCCGAGACGTCTCGGTGAGGAAAGGGCTTTCCCTGGGAGCCACTACCTCTCTGGGCTGCTTTGCAAAAGGGAAAGCAGAACCGAGACATTTTTCAGTCTTTATTTTTTTTATTATTTTGATTTGGAGAAGCAAAGCTGCTCTGCTCAGTGTCAGCAACCCCATTACAGGAAAGGGGCTGTGTGCAGTGTGTGCTAGATAGCGTTCAGCTATCGCGTGTAGGAAGTGGTGCGACACTTCCACGTACGCAGTAGTTACTGGTACAGCAGCACTTCAGTTTTGGCTGGGGACTGACATGAGCACAAGAAGACGGCCCTCTTGGATCCTTACCCCAACGCAGAAAAGCTCTTGGTCTTTGAACTGAGCTACCCAAGTCAGCAAAAGTTGAATTGTAACTGGGTTTTGCTGGCACAACACAATGGTGTTCATTGAACTTGCAAACACAGGGGAAATCCTTCATGAGAAATGTCAGAGCTGGTCCTCCCTTGAATTGTCTCTGCTGTTATGAAAACACCCCGCTGGCTGCAGGAATGGGAGCCAGGATTTCCTGAGCTCCCATCTCCCTTTGACAGGGACTACCCAAAGTTGCAAAGTCCTAAATCCTCTGCTGCAACCTCCCTACCTGGGTATAACCAACGTAAAACACCTGGCAGCTTGTGAGTGTCCCAAACAGCACAGCAGATGGGCATGGAAAGGACATTCGGTTCACCTCCAGAAAGGCTCGATCCAGAGTGCACAATTCCTGGCAGCTGCCTGTCCCACCTACTCACCAAAACTCATTTATTGTAGACTCTTCCACATGCCGGGGCGACACATGCCTACCTGCATTACCTAACTGCACTGGCTGCCCTTGCTGCTGGATTTTGGTTTTCGCGTTGTAAATCCTAAATGTGCTTGTTACAGAAGTTGCTGAAAGGTTGATTTAATGTTCAGTGCATCAGCACTTCAAAGGAGGTGGTCAGCCTTCCCGTACAAGCTGTAATTCAAGACAGCTCCACAGTTTCATAATCGAGACAGCTTTTTACACGAGACAGGCAACAGGGGAAATAGCACAGAAATTCACTCTTCATTTTAGGTTCTATTTTCCCTTAGCGAATGATTTTATGACTCACCATTATTTTTGTTCTTTAAAAGCGTCTGTTTAGGAAGAGTTTTGCAATTCAGATTTGCAAATGCTTGTAGCTGAACAGAAATATGCCTGCATGCTTGACTTGTTTCTCAATGTAAAATAAATTATAATGAGACCTCGAGTACAAAGTTCTGTAAAGCAAAGGAAAGAAGCATCATTATAAGTATGGCAAATTTCAAGGTCTTCATTGACCTCAATGTCAGAAGGTGGCATACAGAAAGTTGAAACTAGGTCAGCTTCCAAAAGCTGAGCCTCCTTGCATTGAGCATGCTGGGACTAAATCAGAAAGGCCAAACCAAAACAAAACTGATCTGGGAAGATGGAAAATTCCTTCTGATGTGCCTTTACCATCATAATATGACCAGGAGGAATGCTGATCTGCTGCTCAGTTATTGACAGGTGTTACCTCCAAAGCTGGAAGTACCCAGAAGCAGGAGATGCTTTCAACTTGCCTGGATCTCTGGGACTCTTCTGAGATACTTCCTGCACTTCCTGCATCTGGGCAGGAACAACCCCAGG
>NW_010173511.1:7175-35525 GCF_000695765.1 Mesitornis unicolor | reverse complement strand
ATAATATAATACTGGTATTATAATAGAATATAATACTGGTATTATAAAATGCAAATACCAATTTTATAGTACTGGCAAGAGTGTACAAATGATAAATGAAGGTAATCTGTTACCTTTTTTTCCTGATGCTTGGCTTCACTGGTGATACTGAATCAGCAGCATCATGGAGGTACCAGGCTGAGATTCATTCTTGAGCATGTCTTGAGCTACTCAGTGCAGGCTGCAAAAGGAAACTTGCTATGAATACAGGATCTTATTTAATTTGTATTTCTGGTTAATATCAGCTGATGGCTCCAAAATTCACCACCTTTATCAGGGATCTAGAAAAAAAACCAGCCTGTGCTGGGATTTACCTTTATTTGCTTACAAAGAAATAGGAGTCCAGATGGGATTACAGCCTGCTGTAATTTTGGCTGGGGAGCCCTTAGGCGTTTGAGGAGCCATAGCAGACCAGCGTGGCAGTAGGAGGAGAAGCCTTGCAAAAAAGGGCAGACGGTTTCTGTTGAACACTTGTTTTGTGTAAAAGGAAGCTGAATCGGGTTATTTGGTTCCCTTCCTCACCAAGGAGCCATGCAAGTGGAACTCACTGGAAGAAAGGACCTTGTTCTTGGCACACCTGCCCCTTCATGTGGAAGAAGATGGTATTTTATCCAGTGGTCTCTGGTGTGGGAAGTGCTATTTGTGTTTTGTCTCTGCAGAGACTGAAGGGAAAAAGCCATTGAACTGGTAAAGAGGCAGAAAATCATATAAAAAGGATGGAAAATGTTGATTGGAGACGCAGGGATGAGGTGTGACTGGCAGTTCTGATTGCATAACTTTGTAAGGCACAAAGCATTTTCCACGAGATGGCACTATTGCCTTTCGCACAGAAAAAGCAGTTTTAGTTTCACTGCAGTTTTACAAGCAGATTGCCAAAGAAAGGTTTGCAAATAAATTTATAAATGTTACAGATCTGAGCAGTATCAACAGTCGTCAAGCGGAGAATTATCTTGCCGATTGATCTGTTAAAGGTTGCTGCCTGATAGGTATGTGAAAAACCCTGACATATGACTGATGAGATGGATGTCACTATCAATCCATTATTGGAGAATCTGCTTTGGATTTAGGTTTTTTGGGGGTCAATTTTTCAAAATTGATGTGGCTCTCTAAAGCAAATGGTATTTACCCGGTCATATTCTGACTGATCTTCTTGAAGAACTTTAAAAAACCAACAAACCCAAACTGAAATTCACATTGAAAATAAACTTCTTATTAATCACTACAGATTAACATTAGTCCATATTTTATTATTTCTAGTTTTTATCTAGTTTAAGAAAACTTGAAAAAAGGTTTGTTATGTTTTGAGAGACTGTTCAGCTGTGATGTCTGCCTGGCAAGTTACTCTACTTTTCCCTTTGTTTGTGACTGAGAGAGATGTTTTCCTAATAAATTCTGCAAAGTGTCTAAATCAGAAACAGACTCCCTGCCATTAGCTGCACCTTCTGTTGATTTTTCTAATCAAAGACAGGGTCAATCCCATCTCCTGAATCAGCAGGGTAGAGCTGGAAGGAGTCCTGCTGTTACTGCAACTGCTTGGGATAATCATGTTTTCAATCTTATTAACTGTTGTCTTAAAAACAAGTTTGTTTTGCACCATGCTCTATCTCTTATTGCAGCGTTGTTCCAGAATTTGACTTCTTCAATGCTTGGAAATTTTCCTCTTATTCCCAGCCCAAATATGTTCACTTCCAGGCTGTATCTCTTTGTTCTTCTGCCAGTATCATTCTGTATCTTCAGAAGTCCTTGTTCTCTCCTTTGGTCTTTGCCCTACTGATGAGAGTAATCATCTCTTCTTTGGTTTTTGTTTCTCTAGGCTAAAAAAGCCAAATCTTTCAATCTGCTCTTAAGAAAGAGGCTCTTCATTCCCCTGACTATCCTGTTTGGGTGGCCTTGGGTATACTTCTGTTTCAATCCATCTTTCTTGAGCACAGATGAGTAGAAATGGTGCACAGTATTCAGGATAAGGACTGATAAGAGCTTTATATCATGCATTTATCAATTTCATTGTAACATCTCCCATTGTCACTTCCCACGGAGATGTTGCTCAATATCTGCCATCAATTAATAAACTTTATTATCCTGAGTTGTTTCAAACTGATAAGTCTTTCCCCCCTAGAATGTAAATTCATCTGCACACTTTTTTTGGGCTCTTGATTTTCCATCTCTAAATGCCTTTCTTATGGGTGGCATGGTTATTTTAGAAATGCAAAACTTTGGACATCCATTTGCATGCATACCGTATCAGTGATGTCTGCAGATGCTGCAACACATCATGGTGTGTTCCTCTTTACTAGAAACTACCGCAGGGTGATGCCTGGTGTTAAGTTGCCTGAGCAGAGTTTACCAACAGTTACAGTTTTAGTAGCAACAACAGAAACTGCCTGGAGCTTGATGTTAGAAAGAAAAGTATCATATTTAGCTTTTTATATCTGCTTTGCCAAGAGATGAAATAAATGCTGACTGTCACTATAAACTTGTTGAAATATAAGGTACCATTCAAGAGACTGTATCAGTAATAACAGAATATTAGAAGTTCCTCATGAAAATAATGTAATTTGTGTACCTGATGGTTTGCAGCAAGAGCTTAAAATAAAATTGAGATATTTCATAAGTTGTCTAACTCCTTACCATCAATTCTTCAATGACAAGGCTTTCATTTCTTGAGAAATGCTTTTTTTTCCTCAGTTCTGTTTGTCCACATCTTAAATTTGTCAAGGGCTGTCATAGCTATCTCCACAATACATGTATGTCACTTGTCACAGACAAAACACCCCTGTGAAAGTATTTTCTGTGATGCTTCTGGGTTTGTGCTTTTTCTCTGAAAGTCCTGGGCCACCCAGAGCTTTGAGATCTGTTCCCTTGGTTGGATGGGGCTCTATCCAGGCTAGTGATGATTTGGTGCCATCCGTGAGATGGCTGTGGATCCATCTGCCTTCCTATTATATATAGCCATTTGTGCCCAGGTATTGTGCAGTTCAAACAGCTCCGTCAAGTAGCGTGAATAAAAACAACTTGGGGAGCTGGATGAGTGTTTACATGCACAAATTCCTAAGAGCGGTAATGGCAGAGAGGGAGGATTAGAGGGAATATAATCAAAAGGCAAAGTGCCTCTACACAGAAGCTTCCCTAAATTACCCATGAAACACAAGTGGGCCTTTGAGTGTTCCTGCAGGTAATTATACATTTTTCCTGTATTTTTGAACTTGCTTAAAGGTGTGGCCTCCTCTTATCTTCCTGAAGCACAGAGTGCATGCAGGGAATGAAGCTGCTCAGGAGACTTTTCACAAGGGCTTTTCCCTCCCAACTGCTATCTAGGAGACTTCTCAGAACCTGAATATATGGGCTGTTCTTATAATGTTTTGCCCCCTTTTTTTTTTAACATGGCCTTGTAATGATATCAGATAAATGAAGACTTCAGCGAATGGTGAAAGTTGCCTGAGAGAAACTGCTTTTGGCAACTGTTCCTTCTAATTAAAATGAAAGTCTGAAAAGCCTCAGTCTTTGGAAGCAATTAATAAAATGCCAGCACTGGATAAGATACAGATAATTCTTTGTGCCTGTTAACTGCTTCCTACAGTTAGCACATGTGTGTTCAGCCAGATGCAGCCTGATCCTGGTATGAAGATCTGAAGGAAGAGGTTCTGATTAAAATGAGGGCAGCACCAGTCACTTGCCCTGCTGAGGAGGCCAGTTCTTTCCCACCTTTCTGCTAGCAATGATAATAATGATTGTTAGAAAGTTGAAGAAACCAAAAGCATGTTAAGGAAGCATCAAGAAGAAGCGGCAGACAAGACACGTGTGCAGGGAGCAAGTGTATCCCCCAGGATAAAACATGTAGCTGGGGGCTTTAGGAGGCATCACTGGATTTACAGCAGCCAGGCAGTGGGAGATGGGCCCCCAAAACCTGAGAGACGGGGCTGCGGGGGGAGGCATGCAGGCAGGCAGCTCAAGGAAGGATCTGGAGGACAGCTATGGATATGCACATGGGGAAGGGACGCACTGGAGCCTGTGGGACCCAGATGAGGCAGAGGCAGGCAAAGAAGTGAAATTCTGAGCCTATTATCTTCATATGGGAATGCATGAGGCAGGGGTGTGGGAAAGCTGAGGGTGCACATGTGTGTGCATGAAAGGGAGAGGGGCAGGGAGCAGCCGGCCTGCTCATCTCAGAAACAGCAGAGGCAGGGGGTAAGTCAAACCAACTGTAAGTAGTGTTTCAGACCGTGAGGAGCGAGAGTTGAAGATGACAGATCAATACCACCATCCAGGCTGGTGGTGCAGACCTCACCCCCAGCTCATGGGAGAGGTCTTGACATCTAAAGCATAGGTCTATAAACCAGTGGGTACTTAAGGTGAAAAAAAGGCATAGCACAATCTAAAGGGCCCAGTTGGCATATCCATTCCAAGCAGGCAGAAATGGCATCTGTGTGTAGGACCGGGACCATGCTCCAGGGATGGCAGTCCCATGGGAAGACCTGAGGTAGTCATGGAGGAGCTCAGATGCCACAAGCCATCTGGGTTGCAGCTCAGGCAGATTTTCTCAACTGAGTCTCAGAGATGTGTAGAAAAACTGCAATTAAGCAAGCCATGTGTAAGAAAGTATTCCCAGAACTTGCTTTAGCCACTGCCACAACCTAATGGTTTCAGAAGTGACTGCAGAGTAGCTGTGCTGCTTCTCCACTGCTGGGCTTTGGTTCAAGGGAGGGATTTTATTCTGGCTATGCCATAGCTCATGGTGCTTGCATAAGACTGTTTTTCCTTTGCTTTGTGGGCAGGAATGAGAGACTGGGTCCAAGGCTGCTCTCGGCTAGGCCCATTCCCAGAATAACTCTTCTCCCGGCCTACACTGCCCCTCAAGAAAAAAAAAAATCTTAATCAAATATATAAACACTGGCAGCTTTCAGGTTTGTGTTTCTTTCTGAGACTAATTTTAATGAACAGCAGACATTTTATGGGCTTTTTCAAGTGAACCTACAGGGGCTTATTTGCTCGAGTCTGACTTTCTGACAGCTCTCTACAAGCCTAATCAAAACCAGACTTACTTTCATACGAAGCAAACAAATATATATTCACACAGCTACAAAGGACCAGGCTAAATGTAGTAAGTCATAAACCACTACCATGGCAGCAATCATTCAGTCATGTGCATTTACTGTGCTCAGATTTTGGGACAAGGGGTGCATTTGTTTTGTTCTCATTGTACGAGGAAAGTTGTAGTGGTGAGGAGCCGAGTAAACATGTTTTGCATCTAGAAAATGCTCCCCTATGTGTAACTTGGAGTTTGTAGCTACAACATGGAGGATGGCTCTTCACTCCTCTACCCACAGGTGGGAACACTGAGTTGATATCTCTTGAGGTAAGGTGCATCCAGGTTCCTTAGGGGAAGCTGCAGAAGGACAAGGCGCTCCCTTTGAGCTGGACAGGACAAACACTAGGACCACACTGGATTTAAGGGAGATTTGTCTTTATCACCTTTGCAGTTTGTTATTCTTCAATACATAGGCCATATTTCTGAAATTTTCCCAAGACTTCCTTTATTTAGACAAATTCTGGATGGCATAGCTAGAGTAGGAAACACTGCAGAGACATTAAGTACTTAAAATATCTTCACAGAGAGTTAAACACCAACCTCTAAAAGAAGACTTTTTTCTACTTCTAATTATCCCACAGTGTTCCCATCACATCATATCACCTCTTTATGTACAAGATTGTGTTCGTGCTCAGTTCCTGACATTTGGAAGAAAATTCTCCTTATCAAGTATGTGTATTTTCAAGTGAAATGTAGAAAGAGGTGCTGAATGGATAAAGCAGGGATGTACCTTTGGGCTGGACCAGTTTGTGAGGTGCTGCAAAGAAGAAGGCATTCTGCCCAAAACAAGGAGGAAGAGAAAGAAAATCCACAGGACTGGGCCAAGCTGGAGGAATGGCAAAATCCTGTGCCCGTTAGGAGGCATTGGGCTATTTAGCCTTCCTTTACCTTCTACCAAAGATGTTAAGTTGATCTGAAGCTGGAGAGACTTCAAGCAGCTTTGAATCGTGAGTTTTTCTAAATTAGCTTTTGGTGTTTCCAATTTCTCTGTTGAACTGTTGCGTGACTGAAACTTACTAGAAGGCCAGCACTGGCCATGGCTTGTGTAGTGTGGTCCACCTCGTTTCCTTAAATCTTTTGCCTTTCAATAAATATCAGCTGTTCTGTGCTGAAGCCACAGTTTAGCACTTGCTGTATTGCCTCAGTGATTTTAGGGTTGATGATGATTGCTTTTGCCTAAACCCCCCACATTATTTGCAACTCCCTGTTACAATTTGTCTAGAGGAGAGATTTCAGCTCTTGAGCTGAGATTCCTTCAAACATTGTGGTTGTCCAAGGGGTGACTATTGACACAAGATTTTAAGATCCCCTCTCCTAGTGATTTGGAAGGAAATGTCTGGTCCTAGAGAAAAGTGGTCTTGTCTGACTCCTCCAAAACCAGTTCCTGTTAATTACTGTTGTGTAGAACACATCCAGTTGGGCTGTTGGGATTTGGTGGTATCTGAGGTTCATCTGGCACTGGATGCAGGAGGATGTTGCCCATGGAGAGCAGTAACAGGACCGAGACATGGAGTTGCAGCATCACCTATGTGGTCATGTTTGATCGCCATAGCATGTCTTGGGTGGTTATACAACTGATAACAAATTCATTTTGGTTTGCTTGTTTTTCTAGTGACTTGCACTGAGTGGAAGGTGAAGAACACCTTAATCTGTGTAAATTAGACTGGGATCTTTTTTTCCTGGACACTCTTCTAGAGTGCTCAGATCTGCAATTTTGATTCAGGGTCTGTTTCACTGAGAAATTTTGGGAGGTGTTATTTTTTGTTTGTTTGTTCTTCTGACTTTGTACAAAGCCAGCATAAAGACAAATGTCATTAACTGCATGGGCTGGGTATTTTGTCTGAAGTAATTATTTTTCTGCAGAGCATTATCACCGATTATTTTTTTATAGTATTTTGTACTCATTTGATAAGTTTTTCAAGGCTTGATGTCTCAGTGCAATGCATTACCATGTAACTTGCTTTTAGAAGGGTGGATGACTACAGATAAAACATTATCTTGCTTTAAAAGCATGAAAGTGTATTTTAGTCCTGTTTTTATGAGTAATATCCAGTTTTGGCATAAGAACACCCATGCAGTATAAATCAAATGCTTTTAGATACTTAGACTTTTCATCGTATTTTTAAAATGTGGATGTGTTGACATTTTGTGAAACCACCTTTAAAGTCTTTTTGGATGGATCATTTGTACTGCATCATTTTTTAGGCTTTCATTTTAATCTTTCAGTCTGATCAGCTTTACAGGTGTCATGATGTCTCAGAAATAGGAATTACTCTTTCTTTTTGCTGCTGTTATAAACAGGCAAAGTGGCAGTAATAGCTGGCTGAAAGACAACAGACTTTGGTAGGATTTTATACCTCTCTGTGTAGAAGATAAAATAATTGAAACCCTCTGAATGGCATTTTAGCAAGACTACTTTTCACTCTGGATGGGAAAAAAGACTCAGAGGCAACCATATTACTCTTTTATTGCATAAAGATTTAGGAGTTTTAATGGTGGCTGTGGCACTGGATTGGAATAAAATGCAAACTTATTAAAATTGTAGTGCCCAGTTATGCATGGATTTGGTCAACATTTGAAAGGTCTCACCAGGGACTGATCTGCAGCCTGGCTTCTGATGCCTTCCCACCGCTCAGGAGGCCAGGGCAGTACGGGGAGCAGAAGACATTTTTTCAGCTCTATGCTGAATTTTGTATTGTGCAGAATTATGGATTGCAAAAAGACTTGTTTAACAAAAGAAAAGCCATTTTCCAGGAATGTTGAAAGAGTGGTACTCAATATATCAAGGGTTTCATTTGCAAAATGTTGGCTGGGTAGGATATCCATAGAAATGTGTGCAAAGGAGAATGTTCTGCTTGCATTTGCACCTGGCTACCCAGCGGACCCCACTGATTTGTGCCCCTCCTTTCTGTGAAAAGAAAGATAAAGGCTCATACCAGGTATTTTTATACAGAAAATCACTGAGTCAATCTTTAAATAGCCTTTCAATGAAAAATAAATAATTTTGTCTGTGCACTTGTATTAATGATGAGTATTCAAATTCTGTGTGCACTTGAGAAACTGGCTATTTTGGAAATTGAATGTCTTGTCTAATGGCAGCATAACAGAACATATAATAACAATATTAAATCAGATTACGTTGAAAAGAGCAGATCTGCATCATTTGTAGGTAGCAGGTTCATTAGTAATGGAGTGAAGCATAATAATTCACAAGATGAAATTTATAAAACTATCAACCTCCTGGCTGTATTTAGCCATTCCCTTACCTGCTTACTTCTCACAGGAAACCCTGATCCTGCAAAGAAAGTGCAGCCACATGAATGAAGTGTGATGAGTTTGGCTCTTGCCAGCAATAACAATTTTTTCTTTGTCTCATTTGAGAGTGATTTTGAGATCCTGTCTGAGTAGGTTTTCTCCTTCTGGTGTAAATAGTCTTCTCCTTTCCCATCACACTGAATCTGAGATAGAATATCAAAATCCAAACTCAGTTTTCTGGCAGATAGAGCTGGCAGTCATGATCAGTGCCTCTGAGTATTCGTGGTGATGTGAATACTGCTGGGGTGCTGTGTCACTGCAGATCACAGCCTGGAGGTGATGTAAGAGGTGAACTGAATGACTGTGCCTTGCATTAAGGGGTTGGTTAGTGAACAGCAATAGTAAGTAGGTTGTCTTCTGGACACAGAGCATCAAGGCATGTGTTTTTTGGACGTTCTATTTAGACATATCCCAGATGTGCTCCTTGCTTCTTGGCAGTCACTGCATTCCTCAGATAACGCTTTGATAATGATAATACTGCCAAAATTCTAATTACTGATGGCACATAGCAGCTTATGAGTATACAACAATTTCCTGCCTGAAAAAAAGGAGACTCAGCTATGGTTTTTTCTTTATTGTCTTACTAGGAGGATTGTCTTACTTGCACCTCTTTAAAAGGAGGAAAACAAAAGGTTATACATTCACAGACTGTATTTTTGCTACCTCTCTATGATTGCCAGCAGATAACAGCAAAATATACATTTCACTACTGCCACGCTATTTTTCTTTATTTAAACCTGGATACTATGCCAAAGTTTTCTCTTTCTTTTTTTCTTTCTTTTAAAATAAGCTATATGTAAGGGAAAATTGAAGTTTTCTGCTGAGTTATTTCTTGGCAAGCTTTTTCAGTTGCAGGATACAGCTAAGGCCAAACTCTTCGGAACTTATTAGGACTGTCAGCATAATCAAGGGGAATTGCATGGTGATAAAGTTACGAATCTGTGCCATAGCACCCTTGTGTAATGGATGTCTGTAGACTTATATATGCTTATTAGGCCAGGGTGTTGTGGCATAGCTCCATAATTTTCTTCAAATGCAATTGCTCTTCATTGCTGTGCTTGTGTGTACATACGCATACACACAGGAGAGAGAGAAAGAGAAATATCTCCTCCCCTGCATTGGCTAATTCTTTGAAGGCAGCATCTGCTCATAATGCTATGGCCATTGACATGCAGATGTTCCAAAGCTCGGTTTAACTACAGCATAAATAGACATTTCAACAATATCTATATATTTGGACATGGCACTTCCAAAACATCACGTATTTTGAATTTAGGAATATAAATGTTTTCATTTTATCTCATACTTTAGCCTTAATCATGATCTTTTTATAGGATTAATTCCTTTGTTAGGAGCCACATTCTCTGGTAGAGCCACAGTTCCCAGTGGAAACGAAAGCTGTGATTTGGGTCACTTGTTCAGAGCTAGACTTGTGCAGGCTCTCTCTGCTTTGGTTGGTCTGTGCGATGCACCAGCATCCTTACGGTAGTTCCCATCAGGATTTACATGGAGGTTTTTGTTTACCAGAAGCTCTTAGGAGGAGAAAATGGCTTTCACTCAAATAAAACATCTAACAACATTTGAAGCCAAATCAGCTTTTATGAAAATAGTTTTAAAGGTCCTACTTACAGCAAAATGTGTCAGGAAATGCATGTTTGAGTTGGAAAGTCCAACCTATGTTGCTTTGTCTGACACCACAGGAGGGGATAGAGGGGGACAAGGCTGGATGTGAAGCAGTTGCAGGAGGATGTTGCCTGCATTACATCATCTTCCCTTTCCCAGTGCAAATCTTCCTGAGAGACAGCACAAATAGCAGGTTTCAGGCTGTGAAAAGGGACAGGCCTCTGGCCATGGCCTTTTGCCACCAAGCTGGGCTCTGACCCTTGCCCAGCGTCAGCCAGGCAGGTCCTAGATCCCTGTTCTCCTTAGCTTGCCTGCCATGTGCTTTGAGGGGAAAATTTCTTCTCTAAGCTTGCCTGGTGCTTGGGTGCCGCACGGGATGGGCAAACGGACAGGCAGAGGACAGCTATGGGGCAAGCATGTCCGGTGGCCCCAGAAGCCTGTGGTTCATCCCAGGGCTTCATCTCTGGGCTGCTCCATGGAGCTGAGATTATCCTGTGGATTATCCTGTGTAAATCCCAACGAGCATCCATGGGATGCAGATGGAGAGCAGCGCCTTCTGCGGGATGGTCTGCTGGCCAAGGACATGCTCTGGCATAAGGAGAGCATGCATTGCACGAGATCTTGGACTCTAAAGTGAAGTAGGGTCAAAAGACTTCCTTGTTTTAAACTTCAGGTTTGGGACACTCTTGGGTTTCAAGGTTTGACCCAAAAAGTAACCTGTGGTAAGACAGGCGGTTTAACTATAAAGCTGCTAGAGTTTTCCAGAGCTGTAAAGCTATGTAGGACTGTGCGGTTTTGTACTGTATAGCGGTTTTGTGCTATAGCTGTACACATAGTACACTTGGGATTCAGCTGGGTGAGCTCCAAAGCAACGTTTTGTCTCTTTTTGATAATTATTTGTCATAAGCAGATGAAGGAAACAAACCTTCCAGCAAACCCTGGTTAGCTTTTCAAGCTGTGAGATAATTTGTCCGTACTTAAACAGAAGATATTTATAGAGACATTAGCTGGTTGTACAAAATACTTCAGAAGTTTGTTTAGAAGTGATTGGAATCAGCTGTTACTGAACTGAAAAAACAACCACACAAGCTATGTCTACAGCCGTTGGTCTGTCTGTTTTCTGTTAATGTAACACTTTCTTCTTCCAGCAACATCAGTCTCCTGTCTTTCATTGGTGGGTATTAATAATTCAAAGATTAACTCTTCATCTAAGAGGGGCAATTTCTGTGGGTTTTAACAAGAAACCGCTCCAGTTCTTATATTAAAGTATATTAAAACATTACCACGCTTGAGAAGTCAAGCACTCGAGCATGAGGAAAACCGGTGTAGCCTTCAGCCAGAACCCCCATTTCTGGCAGTTGTAAGTGGAGCCAAAAGTGAGTGATATGGGCGGTAACGGAGGGCACTTCCTTGGCAGAGTCCTTCCAGGTCAAAATCTGCTACTTCAGTAAGCTATGATAAAGAAAATTATGGGGTCAGTGTGAACCAGGCTGTTCTGCTCTCATCCAGCCCCACTGGCTGCCCCATACAATCTCTGATCGCTTTTGTTCTGACAGCCCTTCTTCTACCCCTCAGCAAGTTGTGGGCCCAAGTACAATAGCATGTTTTGTACAAGCTGAGTGAACAGATGAAAAAAAATGTTATTAGAGTAATGAACTGAACCTGTCTCATGTGAAAAGGAGCTTTCAAGTCTATGCACTTCCCACTAAAGGCAACTATGCTCCACTGGTGCCCTTCCTCTAGGCCATTTCTGGAATATATTGCTAAACAGAAGCATTGCTTTGACTCCTATAAAATACTAAAACAGATCAGTGATTTCAAGGAATTAATCACTAGGTTGATAAGCACCAAGTTGCTGATTTTTTTGTTTGGGTTTGTCTGTTTGTTTGTTTTTCTTCTTACATGTAAATAATTACCATTAGTTAAATGCCCGCTTAACTTGCCAAAATAGAAATACCCTAGGATAACCCCTCTTACAACATCCTCATTTTCCTCATACCAGTGACAACTCCGTAGCTCAACCAGGAATCCGCAGCCCTGTTTAATACCTGAGCAGCTCAGAGCTGTGCTCTGCCATGGCATATTCCCTGGTGGGAATGTCACAGCTTAAACCTCTAATGGGGGTGTCCTATAGTTTGATGTGTCTCAGTGGTGGCTGGATTCCCGGGGACACGCTTCCTTGATGAATTGTGTGCAAAATGCTTTGATAACAAAGAATGCCAAAGATGCCTTTAAAATACTTCAATGCAAGGTATCTGAACATGGTGTAAAAGCAAAAATTCCCCATATTTAATCCCGAAGTTGGAAGTTTATTGCTGATGTTTACACAGATGACATAGAACTGGAGCCACTGCACATCTGGGGAGTAGGCGGCTAAATCTCCATTTCAGTTTTTTACTGGAAACACAGTCAGAGGAGGTTGCCTAACAGCACGAATAAATCGACATGCTGTCCACAGGAAACAGGGAGATAGCTGGAATGAAGCATAAATAATGTAATACTAACATAGAGAGATTATTTCATAGCTTTTTTTCAGAGGACTGTAGCAAATGGTTTGCTGGAAAAACTCTTAGAGAGCTGCTCTAAGTGCACAGTTGTGAATGATATCTTCACCTCCATGCAAAAGGCTGGATTTGCAGGATTCCACATGGCCGCAGACACAGAGGAGAAAAAAGACAATGTGGGAAGACCTTTTGATATGTTTTGTCTTAACTTTGGTTAGGGGAGGGAAAGAACAAAAACTTTTAGGTTCAGCAACATGAAAAAAATTATTTTGTCTTTTCCATAAAACTTTCCAGATTATAAGAATGAAGAGCTATGCATTTTTTATTTATCTGTTTTTCCCCATAAAAAAGTTCCCATGTCTTATCTTTGACAAGAGCGGAGTTGCTAAAACTTCCTTAGTCAGAACATTTTAAAACCTATTTCTTCCCAGCATTTTTCTTTCCTGACCAAAAGTTATGTCCCCTTTCTACTTGCTTGCACTTAGACATTGAAGGAGAGGTACCAGCCCAAGGGCAGCATTATCTGGAAGGGTGTGTTGGCACTGACAACTCAGCTATTGCCAACACAACAGGCAGTCTGATGTATCCAGAAGTGCTACTGAGAGGGCGTCTCAGCAGTCACAGTGATGGCTGGGTGCAGTTTTGTCTTGTTTTCACACTGGCTGCATGGTGTGGTTCCACTGCTCACAAGCTTATTGGTTGCAAAAGATCTTCTGGAAGCACTGACTTGCCTGGTACATCAGGAATAGCCCCAAAATCCCAGGAAGATGGTGACTGGGGAGCACAAGTTCTTGTTGTTTCCTAAGAAGCTCCAGCAGGTCCCAGGAAATCAGACCATGCAGATGCTTAGATCTTGATCCTTGCTGAGCCAGAAGAGCTTCTGGTGTCAGCACTTTGCAAATGCACTGCAAGACAGCTGTGCAGACATGCTAGCTGGAGAGCTAAATCACCAAGAAATGCTATTGCAGGAAGTTACAACTCAGATTTTAATTCCAATTACTTCCCTTTGGATTATGGGCATATTGTTAGGCTTCCTAGGTAAAATAATTACAGCAAAAAGAAATTGTGAGTTTTCTGAATCAGTGGAGTACATCAATTCATACTCAGATGCTTCTCATTAGTGGTATAATAATTTATCTGTGGGGTCCTAGGTTTTATTGCACTGGTCCACCATTCTTTCATGGTATTTTGTGTTCTTGTGTCATAACGCTGCCCCCAAACCATATGCTGTAGCATATGTGTCCAATAGTAGAAGTTTTGAGATAACAAGGACATCAAGGCAAGAGTGGTTATAAAGGATTTTTTAAATTCCAGAAAAGTTTCAGTGCATTCAGGTGAACAGAGAAATGCTCTCCTCGTTTCACCAAGTATGTGAATTTTTTTCATCCTGTAAAAGCCTCAGATGAACTTTCTGTCATGGCAGAGCACTACAAAGCTCTGCACATCTGTAAAGCTGCACATCTGTAAAGCTTTGACCAATTCTGCACAGTCTTATTTTACTTTTATTGGTGGAAATTTCCTCTTTGCTGATTATGCATCTCTGAATATTGTTTTTTGGAGGTTGGTGGTGGTGGTGGTGGTGGGTCTTTTGGTTTTTTGTTTTGTTTTGTTTTGTTTTTTTCCCAAGCAAGCAACAAGTTAGAATTTAGATGCAATAAGGACTGTTAGAAAAGTCTGTCATGCAGTAACTGCTAGTTATCCCGAAGTGATCTCTATGTCCTATAAGCTGCTGCGACCACAGTCTTTTCTGTTGACTCAGGCCCTGTGCCATATGCTTTCCCTTGTTTTCTCAGTTTGCTTGTCATTACTTTCTTTTAAAGCATGGAAGAACAAGTGGGTCCACTGCAGCACCCAGGGTAGCATCTCTGTGTGGCACAGGACATGACTCCTTCATGGAGACTCTGCTTACTTCTCTGTGGCCAACCTTTGTTCTTGTATTTGTTCTTCACCAAGTGATGGCAAAAGGCTCTTGAAACAATTTTTTAATGGTATGTAAGAGGACTTTCCCCTTTGCAAGTACTAAATGATGAGGCAGTTGTTCACCGAGACTTTTCCTCTTTGCATTAGAATTTGCTGGACTGATGCTGTATGGCTGATAATATCTAAGATAAGGACAATTCCTAAACAAAAAGTATCTTCAAATTATGTTGAAGGCATTCGTGTAAGATCCACCCCATGCTATACTGAGCCAAACTAAGTGTCAACTCTGAGTGTTTCTATCCTGGAATATAATTTTTTTCTTTTCTTTTAGTGTTTTTCAGGGTTGACATCTTCAAGATGGAAACTCCTGTCTGTTCATCTTCCCAGAAATTTATGTGAGCTGGTTAACAAACTGAGAGAAATAAGCCATTTAGCAAATGGTCTCCTCAAACTAGCAGATGTTTTCCTTATTTAGGTTGAGACAATTTGATCTCTACTTCCTGGATCTCTGCAGGTTAAAAAAAAGTTGTGAAATTACTGTCATAGCAAAGTTCTCTGATGGGTCCAATTCATTACTCTGCTGATGACTTTTGACTGGGGTTTCTGAACTGTAGCTCCTTTGTGGATCTAATGCCTCTTAGCTCCATCATCTCATCAGCAGCTCATCTCATCAGCAGGTCTAGCAAATGTACAGAGAAACCCAGCAGACAGAGGTTGAATTTGTGATGAAGACAGAAGCAGGGAGACCAGGAGAGACATGAACTCAGCGACAGAGCAAGGATGTGGTGAGCTTTGAGCCTGGAGGTCAGAGGTTAACCCAAAAGTTGCAGTTGTGGTGACAAGTGGAAGCCATAGTAAGGGCTGAACAAAGCCTCAGTTAGTGGGGACAGGCAAATCTCAAAAGGCATTTGTGCTGAAGCAAAAAGAGGGAAGGTGCAGGGTCCAAGCAGGCAGAAATCTCTCAAAAAGATTCATTTGGTCATTGCTGGCTGTGAGCTGTAGTTTTACAGAGGATTTCTCCTTGTGTTGTAGAAAAATGGGTGCCTGAGGAGTCAGTCACTGCTGCAAGATTCCTGTTAGCAGCTTCTGTATTGACAGAAAAGCTCCCGGCCTCCTCAGTTTCTTGGCAAGTCTGTTCCTCAATAGTCAGGTTTCTGGTCATGTCAGTGATTTGCCTTATTCCCCGAGTATAGAAAGCTGTAATGCCTACCTGCCTTACTGCTTTCTCTGGTGAAATCTCCTTGTTTTTAAAGAGCCTACAAAGCTCATTAGCTTGAACACATAAGCAGTGCAACAACAGATGGTTATTTCTTCTCTTACTGTCCCTAACTGTGTTTTCTAGCACTTGTGCCAGAAAACTCTCTGGTGGCTTTCACCCAGGGTCACATACCAGTGACTCTGACTGTGCCTGCCTTCTGTCTGCTCCCTATCTCTCTCTTTGTGCTTCTTTTGCTGATGGAACACCCTGGTAATGCCAAGCTCTTACATGCACGTATTTCAAATTTTGGAGTAGTCTCTCCTGTGTCCTTACATGGGCAGGAGAACATTTGCTGAGGCTTCAAGTGACCTCTGTTAACTACTTGTTTCCAGAAAATGAAACAGTGCTTTCTGTCTTAATGACAAGAAGCTATAACTGTCTTCAACTTTGTGATAAGACACTGTCATGGTATGAAGATATGTGAATACAGAATTACTCAGCAGCATCTCTCCATCTGCACCACTGAGGGTTTTTATGAGTGTGTGGGCATCCTGAGCTACATGTCTGGAGAAGAGTGAAAGAATAAAACAGCTCCACCTGATGAAACCAAGGCTGATCTTGTTTCCCTCTAATCGTTCTCCAAGCAGTTGCCTAAGGAAAGGGAGCATGGAAGAGGAATGATTCTTCTCCTGTACATCCTAACAGCTTCTGGTATCTGCAAACCAAGCTGTCCTAGTGAGACAAGGTTTTGGGGAATTAGACCCTTTGGGCGCAAGGAAAGCAAAATTCAGTGAATGTCCTGCCTACTCTGATATTTCGATGGTACTGATTTCTCAACTTTTTCTTCTCGGTATAAGCCGACATCCTACAGGCTGTTCAGTGACCTTGAATTCATGCCATTGTGGAGTTAAAGTCAGACTCTTAATTGTGTTCTGGGTTAAGAAAATTATTTGTGGTTTGGTAAGGTTTATATGAGATAGTGACCATAATCCCAAGGATGAATTGCCTTCTGGTGGTTTCTACACTTGTGTTGACAGGACTGTTCTTTCCTGAGAAATGAACAGTAACCATACTTCGTATTAATTTGCTTTGAGATATTAGGCCACAGCTAATAATTCTGCCTTCCCTAGGCTTTTGCTTTCTTTAGAAAACAATTTAAATATTGCTTGGTACTCTTGTTCTGTTTTTGGCCAGACTTCAGCAAAACAAAGTCTAAAAGTCACACTCTAATTAAAACAGTCTTTACTCAGAGCTATCAAGCTATGAAACATATCTGTTTTCAACTTTGAACTTCCTTCCTAAGGACATTATATGTGTTAATAAAAAAGAACGTGATTTCTTCAGCAGTTTTTTTTTTCTCTTTATGAACCACTAAGATAAGGTCTGTTGCATATGTTGCATATCAGAGTAGCACTCAAACAGTAAAGAGAAAATCAGAACTTCTCAGTCAGCCTGTTTCATTTTGACAATTTCTTTATTTCTATAGCAAACGGGGGAAAATAACTGACATTAGCTGCAGGTCCTGCCAAAACAGACATTTGTTTTCCATTAGCTGCACATATCCTTTCTTAAGGGCTTACTATGAATTGAGACACAACTCCGGGCATACATCTGGTTTATGTAAGGCATTTTTGATAACGATAAGTAAACTTCACACTCAGAAGTTTACTGTCTCTTCCTCCAGTTCTATACGGATTATCTCTCTGCATAACACCCAAACGCTCTGAGTCTGTCCCACACAGGAAAAGGTGTCCCAGAACAGGAAGGATTGATGGCATTAAGTGGTACTGGCCTTTCAGAGGACTTACAACACTCAAATTTAAGAATAATATGCTATTTAAGCCTTTGGTGTCATTATCCAGGCTTAAAAGATGCTCCATCTGGGCTCTGGTGGGTGCTGTAGAGACAGGCATAATTCCTTAGCTGATCTGCTTAGTAATCTACAGCAAGTGGAAGCAAAAATGTTCCAGACATTTTTTATTTTTAGCTGAAGTGTGAACTGGAAGAAATCCTTTGGCCAGTCTGTTACCAGCAGCCTAGTGCATACATAAGTAGTAACTTCCGAAATCAGGTTTTCACGTGTTCCAGGTGCAAGAAGCTGCTCATGGCCACATGGGTGCCACAGGGTTTCAGAAGTATTTATTATTTATACTTTTAGATTGAAAAAAACTTTGTAAGTAAAACTCACCACAGACCTCAGCATCTTTGTTTTCTACAGTGTTGAGCAATACAAGCGCCATGAGAGGTCACTGCCTCTGAAAAATTGGGTCATTGGCTCTTTGGATAGTGCAAACACCAATACAGACAGTAAGAAGAGAAAGCGAAACACAGTACTTCATCGCTACCACAACCCCTGAATGAAAACTGGAAGCTGGAAAACCAGAAATGCCTTGTTGGTCCACATGCTCCCAGGCTGTATCCTGTTACCCATCACAAAGAGCTGGACATTAATAACCTCTGTGATGAGAGAAGAGATGAAATTGGAAAAATCTTTACCCAGAAAAGTGAAAACTTCAGCAGGCTGTAGCTCAGATTTCATTTTGGCTGGTATGATATACAGGCAATGCTGCCCAGATGGGGTTCTTCACTATTTGAAATTTTGATGAGGCTGATATAAGACATACTTATGCTGCATGTGGCATAGAGAATGGGGTAAGTGAATGAAAGCACTGGGATACAATAGCAGCTCCCAAAGCAAGTGAGATTCCACCCCAGATGGTATTCTGATGACTACTCATTCTTTGTTGGACTGTTTTGAATTTATTATTTTAAATGAACATCACAGTGTGCAAACAAATAAGAAAATCCTTCCCTCCTCAAACTAACAACCTGGAATTAAATGAGACTACAGTATTTTGCTAACTGGAATGATATCCTTTTTTTTTTTTTTGCTATCTTTGACATAAGATCCATTACACTTAGAAAAGATTCAGGCTGTGAAATTAATCAAGGTCATATCTGAGGCATGTAACTAAAATACAACAACTAGAATATGACAGCAGTTTTTCTACTGTAGGATATGGCTGAGATTGAGAGGAAGAGATACTCCTATTTATATTGATTTTGGTAAAATGAGCTTTAGAAAAAAGCTTTTTTCTAATCTCATAAGTGATCTTACCCATCTAGATGGGCCCAATTACTCTGATGCCCATCAGGGATCTGTCTGCTCTGACCTGTGCTGTTTCTCTGATTTGGCTGGTCTGGCAATGGACTTCTCAATCTCTTGTTCACCAGGTCTAGAGTTCATGCTTTTACCTGCATGCGCTGGAGCAATCTCCAGTGTCTCGGTACAGGGAATAGATTCTGGGAGCATACAACCAAACTAACCTCTGCAGGGAATCTAGTCCTATGAAGAAATGTAGAGGACATGTAAGCAAATAGCAGTTCTTGTCACTAGACATGTAGAGAGAGAAGGTATATTTCAGAAACAAACTTGGACAAGTATAATTTGACATTTGGATATGCCTAGCCGTTCAAAAGTAGCTGTAAAGATGTTTGCTAAACAACAATGCTTCTTTGGGGATCGAAATAGGAACAAATCCCCATTTTTCAAATGAAAGAGAGTATTTAAAGGAATATTCTTTTTTCTCTAGTGTTTGGCTAAGTCATAGCTATATAATTATTGCAAAAATAGGCAATTGATACACATTCTCTAGAATTTGAGTACTTTTAGATTATGGAATTTTATTTCATCTTTCAATGGGATTTGGCAAATTGTGTTTTTCCCCTACATTTAGTAGCAAAGACTTTCTGCTTTCCAGGGCATTAACCCACATAAGATTATCCAAACGAGATCATGAAGTTTTTAATCTATGCCTTGTTTTTTCTTCTTTTCTAGGCACATATGTTCCCTTTCCTACAACATGTTCCTTGTGAATAATTTATGCCAACTAACCTTCTGCCAAAATGAAGACAGCAAAGCTTATTACAAGACTTCCACTGTTTGTTTTTATTAAAACTTAAATCTTGCATTGAGGCTGTATATTATATCATTTAACTGCATGTGGAGGGCATTAAATCGCCCATTCCCACCTGCACGTGCCTGGGAAACGGGGCAGAGGGGCAGATGGCCAATCTGCAATAACCAGGACCTCCCTCCTGCAGCGAACAGAGTTGAGGTGGCTGCTGCTTGGAAGGAAAATGGGAATGGGGACCTTCAGAGCTGTCTGTGGAGCTGTGTGCCTGGCGTTGGGTCAGCACACCTGGCAGTTTGTGGGTGCAGTGGGGTTGTCAGTTACTGAACACACTGTAGCCTTCTGTCAGACACATTCTATTCCCACAGCTCTGTCAAGCAGGCATCTGGGCATGCTGGGCATCTTGCTGCCTGATTTCACTGGCTCCTAGGGGGTCCTGACAGATGGATTTACCTTTAGCACATGGGCGAAGGAACATCTATGATGTTCTCAGCCTCTGTGGAGGGCTATCTCCATCCCAAGGCAGTCCCTTGTTAATGGTGTATCTGGGTAATGAGGAAGCTGCTGGACATGGAGGCTGAGAGGGGATTCTGTCAGTGATTTATTTTTGTGTTGTTTTTGCCTTTGTGGGGTAGGCCATTGCAGCCACAGTTGTACACTCTGTTGTGACAGAGACTTTTGAGGAAGTGTGTGGTGAGCCCTGGGGGACTGGTGCTTATTTCTGCAAACTGTAAGTTCTGCAGAGCAACTCAGGGCTGAGATACTGTAGAGTCACTTTTAAGCCCTCATTACCTTTAAAGGCCAGATCACCACATAGCTTGTCCTCCTCTGGGTTATCGGCTTTGGACTCATCTCATATGTATGCCCTCAGCCTGACAGAATCAGAGGGATTCCAGATGGCTCCACCTGTGGAGAGAGTTCTGTCTAAATGAAGGTACCCTGTGGGATGAGGCTGTACCCCATTTCTCTTGGCCAGCAGAGAAAGTACAGCTTGCTGCGAGCTTATCTGCCCAGCTGTATAGTCATCACCTCAGTGTTTAAAATTGCATCTAATCTGGGCTGGCTCCAATGGATAAGTGTTGCTCTAGCTAAGGACTCGGTGTCTTACATCCTATGTCCAGTGTGTAGGGCCAACTGTTTGTCATGAGCTCTGGCCCCAGTGAGGGCTGGCCCATGTCTTATGCTCCTTTTACTTTCTGGTCTCCGAGACAGGCAGTCCCCACTGCGCTGGGAAGAGTGGGCTGGCTGACTGGGCTCACATCTTGCCAGCAGCCACTCTGTGAGGCCCCCATGACTTCTTTAATTTGGCTACATAAAAAGGGGTTTGCAGCAGTCAGCAGTTAGGCATTTCTGTATTTTAAAACATATATCTGTTCTCTAGGGTGAGTGCCCTGTGCTGAGATGTGTTACACCCTTACCGCCTACGAACAGCAGGTGTTCGACTCATCTGCCCTCAGTCTCTGCGTGGACAGAAGATCCACACATCTGAGGGCTACTAGGCAGCTATTTTAAGAAGCAGAAAGCCTCTGAGAAGTTGGGGAATGACCTGAGAGGAGACAATGGGATCTGGTTTGGGATTCAGAAGAGCTGGGAGCTAGTCCCTAACCTTCTGGCCACAGACCCTCTTTCCCCTCATTTGGTTGCACCTGCAAGGATGTTGGGCAGAACGTGCAGCCTGTGCATGTCCTTCCCAGCACAGCCCTCTTGCTGGGGAGATTGACTCCAAGAGCTATCTTTGTCTTCCTGGAAAGTGCTCAAGCACATGCTTTCTGAGCAAGGTGCTAAAAGGGTGGACAGGCCCCAGTGGGATAGGACTTCTTCCCTCTTGGTCCCCAAGATGTGGGAAGCACAGACGGGAGTGATTACTGTGTCTGAAGGTGGTTTTGGTAAGCAGTAGCCCAGAACATCTGTCTAATGAAACAGTGACCATGGGGATAGGGAGAAAAAGTCAGCAAAAGGAAAATGATGGAGAAGGAGGAGACATTTGGCAAGGCTAGAGAGGAATAGAGAATTCAGAAGTCTTAAGGCCGGAGGCAGATGGACTGATCCAAAAAGTCCTGGAGGCCGGAGAACTCTGGTCATCTATATGCAGGTGGTCTTGTGCATGGTCTATTCCTCAGAAGTGCAGCACCTCTTGAGACTGTGCCCATGGGCAGTATCAGGTGTGGAGGAGGCAAACAAAACGGACCTTTTTGTAGCTGTGTGAGTGGGCAGGGCTGGCTGCTTGCCTTGCAAAGTGAAGTGGGCTGTGATTCTTTTGTCATCCTCCATGTGAGCCTAGATACATCTGTGGTAGTGCCAGCAGAATTAAGGGGCTGAAGGTGCACTTGATGGACACTCAGCAGAAACCTCGGGTGTAGCCTTCTCAAAAGCTGTGTCTTTTGGTGAGGGATGACTGAGAAATTGCCATTAGAAAGTGATCACTGTCCCCAGCTGCACAGGTGGGTCCCTTCTCCTGTGGATATCTCTGTCACTGAACAGAGAAAAGGAGATGCCTGCTTGTCAGAGTCACCTGTCACCCATGCATAAGGTCTGTGTGTATGAAATGTTGTGCGTTAATCATCAGTAGTGAAAGATGAAGGCACAGAGTACAGGGAAACATTATTCTTGAAACAAGTGTGAGTCTGCACTGGGAAATGTGGTAGAAATTTGCATTACAGCCAAATAAGGTCCCATCTGCAAAGAAAGAAACTAGGATATTCTTAGAATATTCCTGTTGAGATGAGGTGGGACAAAAATTTGGGAGTGCTTGCAGGAATTAATGAAGATCCAAAGGAAAGAAATGGCATGTGAAACATTTGAAGCTTTGTGAAAGTAATTAAGGCTACTAACAAAGCCGAGGCCTTTGCAGGATTGAAGGACCTTTGGGTTTTGTAGGTTCCCAAGAAAGAACAGGTAGAATACTTCCAGGGACAATAAAAACCGTATTTTTTTCTGTGTGTAAAGGAACTGTTGGATAGCAAGATGAACTGATGAAGTGATCAGCAGCCTGACTGCCACGGGCAGGAAGCCTTTTTGCAAAATATCATCAAGTTGACTCTGGCCAACTTGGAGCTTGTCAGACGATGTAAGCAAAGGCTGAAAGAGCTAAAATGTCAGCTCCACAGCTAAAGTCAAAGACCAAAGTAGAAATCGTCTGTGTGGACATGGAATTTAGCCAGTTAAAGGACTTTGGTAAGGCCTGAAACTTTTCTAAGTTTCCTACTCTGTTTATAACCTTCTGTGCTGCAGAAGGAAGAATTCAGATGGTTACAGCTCATAACTCCTTAACAGGTTTGTTTAACTTCAGTGCTAGAGCTCAAATGAACATGTAGGAGGATGGAGATTTTTTGAGCAATGAATATGACTCATAGGAGGAGCCTACAGGACATCATGGCTCTGCAGAGGTGACCTCAACTCTCCAA
This sequence comes from Mesitornis unicolor, assembly GCF_000695765.1. Lineage (NCBI taxonomy): Eukaryota > Metazoa > Chordata > Aves > Mesitornithiformes > Mesitornithidae > Mesitornis > Mesitornis unicolor. The sequence continues at coordinate 12,522 of NW_010173511.1, read as the reverse complement.
AGAGAGGCAGAAATTTTCAGAACTGAAACAGGCTTTTGAGGGAATAATTGAGACATCTCACCTCCAAATGCTGACTGTTATCAACTCACCTCTTTTGCTTGGGTTTTTCTAATGGTGAGCAGCATTGTAAGGATGGGCATTTTGATCCAGCAAGCATCTGAACTCCTTGGGAATTCACTCAACCCACAGCCATGCAGCAGAAAGTTCTAATTAACATAACAATGGGACTATAAAAGGCAGCTGCCAGGTAGGGTACAAAGGAAGAGGGTAGCTTGGAGGAGGTAAGGGTTGTGGTCTAATGTTTGTATTTTCTGGAGGGAAAGGCTGTTCTAGGTTGAGAAGCTGTGAGATAAATAAGGGAGCATGGGTAACATGAGGATTGTCTTGTTAGGAATAAGTATCATGCTTAAGCCTATTTCTAAGACAGAAAAGGAGTGGCTAGTCTAAGATGAAGAGTAGCTGAGTGCCCTGGGAGATGAGGACGTGATGGCATCCTGCGGTGGGACAAGAGGCCAATCCCAGATTTGGTCATGGGTGTAAGTATCTGAAGAGTCTGGAGATCTCCAGGTATTACTGTCCTGTGCTGTGGGAAGTGCTTGGAGAAAAGCTAAAGAGAGGAATTACTAAGGGTGCTACTGGTGAGTAAAGCATGAAGAAGTGTTAGGGACATCATGCTGTGAAGCTCTGCCCTGTTCATCTCTCCAGTGCTTACAGTGGTGGTGGCAGCAATCAGGAGGCAAAGTCCTGTCTTGTTCAGACCAGTGATAATAAAGAATTCATACTGATTTTCTCCATTATGCTGCAACTGAAATAGTACTTTAGAGAAAATAAAATGTGAACAATCTATTAGTCTTTAGGAATCACTGCAATTATTAATTAAGATAGAGAAGAGTGGTTGTGAGCTCATAGACTCAGCATAGGGCTAAAACAAAGCACCAAGACAATCCAAGTATTGTGCTTACCTTGTCATCCAGCAGGTCCTTACCCCGTATGGCAGATGCACCCACCGTACTAAAGACCTGAGAAAGACCCAACAAAAACAGTGCTAAAGTTTCCGGCCCTGGTGGCGCCAGGACTGCCTCCCCCCTCACAGCTCATGTCTGGTCCACACAGTGGGGGTCAAAGGCGGGAAAGTTGGGGTCCTCAGCCAATAAAGGGTGACACGACCATGGATTGACCACAGATCAGATTCGACCAGGGTATAAATGGGGCCCTGCCGGAGGACTCATTTGAGTTGGTCCTCCTCGGAGCAGCGGGTCTGCAGTCGGGGACTCTCCCCTTGAGTTGGGATGGCACTTGAGGTAACTTCTCAAGATTGAGAGCCCTCCCTTTTTTGGTGAGTGAGTGAGTGAGTGCACATTTTGGATCGTTTGGCCAAAATCTTAAGAATTCTTAACTCAGACATGTCTGGTAATATTCCCAACCAGCATATTGAACCTGTATTTGTTAAATGTCAGTGGAATGTTGTTTTGGTGAATGAAGTTTTGTCTGCTTAATTTAAGTTGCAGATTAAAGCTTATTTGAGTTCATTATTTGTGTCCGTGTAGCCATTTTGGTGCAATTCTGTGACACCCCAGCAGCTGAGCTTGCTCTTGAGATGCAAGTGCAAAAGGCAAACAGCTACACGTGAGGGTGAACATGAAAAGAAACTTGGAAGCATTATGTAATGCAAAGGATTGCCTACATTCAGAAACTATAATTGATCACATAGCCAAAAACAGCAATACAAAACAAGAACATATGCTGAATGGTATGAATACACTGGGCACATGAACTTCTAAAAACACCTGTGCACCAACAAATGTGTCAGGAGTTGCTGACTTACAACTGGAGGACTGCATATTTTACCATATCTAACTAACAATGCCAGTGAGACTTCTTGCTAAGCTATGGCACACAATCTCAGGGCAACAGTGTAGAGAGAGAGAAAAAAGTTAGTTACAAAGTCCGAGGCACGTTCACCAGGTAGCTGCATGCCTGGAAGCATGAAACCAAGCACTGAGGAGGTGGCAAGCACTGGGCGAGGTGGCAACCATCACTAGATCCATATCTGGTGTTATATGGATGCCTGGAGGAGTGTGAAATGAGGCGGAGGCCTCTTCCCAGCCCCCCATTTCTTTCTCCCCCAAGAAAGGGAGCCATTACCTCTACCCATGCAGGTGTGAATTAACGGACTTTGTGACATTAACATAAACGGTAAGATTGTCTATAGTCATCCCCACCCACATGTATGCCCTGGTGATGTAATGCAGAAATTTGAGTCCACTCAGGCATTCTCCTGCCTGCTGTCACATACATCAGGGAATAAAAACCCTAAGATTCATACTAGAAAGAGGGAGTTACGTCTCCAGCCATGGAGTGATGAGAACTTTCCCCCTTGGTCGGAATGCTGGCCAAGGTAACTTACATGTAAACCCTTATTTGGGGGGACGGGATGAACTCGGAACTACATCGATGAACTGGACGGATTAACAAATTTGCTCCCTCTCCATCCCCACCACTTGGGTCACCTCATGGGTAAGATTATTTACTTCAGCTAACGCTGAGTGATATATCTCTCTCCTCAGGTTCATATACCCTGAGTGTATTCTATATTTATCTCCTCAGGTTCATATACTCTGGGTGTATTTTACATTTTCTCCTCAGGTGCATTTCTAGGTTTCCCTGAGTGTATTGGTTTTGCTCCACTGTATGTCTGTTCAAACGGGCTTATCTATTTGCCAGGCGGCCAGGCTCACTGTAGGCAAGTTGGTGATGGCGGTGTTTGTGTGTTTCATACTGCGTTGTTGTTGGTATTATATTAGTTATAAACTCTTTAGAGTACCTGTAGCTTTTTAATTTATCACCGGGAATCCAAAAGAACCTGTAAATGTTGCTGTAAATAAACAATTATTATTTGTTTCCCGACTTGTGTCTGTCGCATATTTGGTGCCGGCCTCACAAGACCGGATTTATTCTCCCCATTTTCGCAACAAACAGTCTAGATGGGAACTTTTTTAAAAAACAAAAACCTCTTGAGCTTTTTGGCTTTTTGTTGTTTATTCAGGTTCTGGGACTTCTTCCTTGGTTCTTGTTGCATCCTTGGACTACTACCATCACCATTTCCTGCAACCTCTCATTATTTCTTTCTTCATCCTATGCTCCTACTGAAATCCTGTGATTTTTTGCTTAAGTGACATTAAAATTAAACTAATACAATAATTTATCTTAATTTTGGCCTCAGATGACAAAGCTGAGTACTGATAATAGCTTTTGAATTGTGTTTATGTTCTTGTTATATGGTGCTAGTAGTGCAGATGCAGAGTTGTAACAGGCTTTTGCAGTGGTCTTTAGCTGTCTGGTAAAGGTTACTCACACCTGGAGAATCGCTGTCCTGGATGTTCTTGTTTGGCTTTTCTTGTTCGATGCTTTACTATTTTGGAGTTTCTATGCAGTTGGTATCTATTTTACACATAATAGAGGAGATGGAGGGAAGAAGGTATGCTCCCTGCTCTATCGAACTTAAAACTTTAGGTAAAAACAGGCTGAAAGGATATGTGTGCAAGTCAAGAAGTGTTGGAAACTGCAGGAAGTGTTGTCACTGCCTACACAGATCTGTGCTTGGAAGAACACTCCAACACCAGACAGAGATCTTCTGTTGCTAGAGGTCAACACCTCCCCTTTGCTGGCAGTAGCTTCTGTGGTTGGAGGCTGAGGAAATGAGGGAGATGAAGTCACAGAGCTGGGGCACAGGTTCTTATACAAGTGAACTCTTCAGAAGCAGCCTTCCCAATGAATCAGAAGTGAACTGGAGCATGCAGGTTTGGATCAGATTTAGATGGCACCCAAATTATACTTAAGTGTGCTTGTATACTAAAAGCCCCTTGGAATTGCTAAAGGACAGTTGACAAAATACCTGTCTTGGTGAAATATCTTTCTTAGCTCACGCCAGTCTAAATGCTATTAAGCTCCTATGCATCATCAGTGAGAAGCTTTCCTCAGGATGGCAGTGTGTTATATTGCTACAGCTGTTTGTACTGTGAATTTCCCCAGATAGTGTGAATTTAAATGATTATTTAACTATAAGCGATTTCTCTTGGCCCTGAAAGCAGGTAGCTCAACCGAGTGCTTTGCTTGTACAGATTGGACTATTTCCTTTGTGTAACAACTTCTCTCTGTGTGTAGCTTTTGGCCTAGAAACAGACAAAAATCATACCAAGGACAACTTCAGTATATGTTATAACATTTTGCTTTCCTAAAGTACACAATTTGGGCAACATACTCCAGAGGATTTTTATAAAATAAAAGTGGAAGATAAGGACTATTATCTCAGTCATGAATTTTTTCAAAATTACTTTTCCACTCCATACAGCTGCATACTACACAATAAAACTGCAAGTTATTTAGTTTATTATGGTTTCATTGGGATTTTTTTGGCAATACACTGTATTGAGGCCAGGAAAGGAACTCGTTTAGGACCAAACTCATCAGGGCCTTATAGACATCTAAGTAATGTAAGGAATTATGTATGTAGATGGAGTGAGACAGATTTTTTTTTCCTTTTGCTGTGGCAAAACCAATACTGAAGTATTGTGTAGGTTTCTTGCTATGGTGGGATGAGACTTCTCTGACTATTCATGCTCACAAACAAGGCAAAGAGGCCTGATAGTGCCCTGTCCACTTAGAGCCCTCAGACCATGAAAAGAATGGTCTGACTTGCTCATGGGACCTCAGTGTACTTCTGTGGTATATGCAGTGTCTGTTATAAGTCAAAATGGAAATATGAAGCCAGCTGACAAAACCTGACACAGGACCTTTGATCCTCAGAATGGTGTCCTGGAAGCTCATGCACGCTGTGCACAGCTGTCTTGTGCTGCACTTAGTTGTGTGAAAAGGGGCATACAGGCTCTTGGTAAAACCTTAGCCCTTAAAATTTCAATTTGGGGAAAAGTAACTGGTTATTTTTATGAAACTGAGTGTGCATACATAATTTTTTGTTTGAAAACACAAAAAAGCAGAAAACTCCAGGATACCATTGAAACTTCTGTTGTAATAATAATTATTCTTCTATTTTCTTTTCCTATTTTTGGCACAGATTATATGGATTTCCATAGCATCTGGCATGCAGTTTTCTGTGAAATAAGAACTATAAAGGGCCTTATTTCCCTTAGGAACTCACATGCTAATTAGACCTGTACTACTACAGCTTTTCTGAGGCAGCTGAAATCAAAGCTTTGAGTCCATACATCTTAACTTTGAATGGCTTCAGTTCTCAGAGACTGGATCAATTTGAAGGCTTCAAAAACACAGCTGCAGCTCCTTGAAAGCTATAAAAGGTGAGGAAAAAATATGATTTACACCTGCTGAA
>NW_010173511.1:5368-7144 GCF_000695765.1 Mesitornis unicolor | reverse complement strand
TGAACAAGCTATAAACTGAATTGAAGTTTGCCAGCTCTCAAACATTTTTGAAGCTTGCATCAAAGTACTGTATGATATGTTCACCCCTCTCCTTGCTCCTTTCTAAGGGCTGTATATTATGAATTTATCCTCCTTACTATTGTCAATGGCATTACTATGTTCTGATCATCATGTTCTTTTGGATGTATTGCTCCTTTAAGTTCTTCTTCTTAAAGTTGCATACAACCGGCAGGAGAAATATTTCTGGACACTGCTAGGCAGGATGTTATACTTTATCTGGTAGCGCTTAGCATCCTTCTCGCAAGACCGAGGCTTTGAGTTTTGAACTCTAGTGGATAAAGTCTGCATAACTCTCTGGAAAAATAAAGCCTCTGTAAGTCAAGTTTGATAGGCAACTGCTCTGCAGTCACCTCTGACCACATTTAGACACCATTTGATCCTGAATAGCAGATGTGCTTTTTGTCTGGTGCCACAGCTGTAATCCAGCTCTGGTGCAGAATCACCAGCTGAATTGAGGTTCAGGTCTATCTCATCAGGATGGCAAGAATCAAATACTTCGCATGAAGTCCTTAAAGCAGGGCTGCCCAAGCAAACTGTGGTGTGTGCCAACCCAAAAAAGCCTAAACACTTCTCTGCTGGGATGCCATAAACATTTTCTGCTGCTCTTCCAATGTGTAGGTAGGAAAGATTCATATTATGTACTCTGCACTTGCAGGTAGCTTTGGAAAGCCTTAAGAGAAGCGATGTTCAGAACACAGGCACACTGTATTTTCTGTATAATGTCCCTTTTGAAAGGACAAGATAGGCAGAAATGTTGTCATAGCATGATACAGTTATTGAGCTGTATTTTAATCTGACATTAAAGGATAACAGGGATAAAAAGTAAACAGAGGGTTTAAGGCATGAGAGAAATGGTTTACTCTGTATGTACAAAACACACTGAATTGTGGTCCTGTTTAGGGACATCTGTGGATGTTTGACTCCAGCACAAGCTGGAAATAGGCCCTCAGTCATCTCAGTCATTTTCTGCATGCAGGTGCATCACAGAATTGTGTTCTTGAATTGTTCTTAAGAAATTATTAGAGCTGAAGTTTGAAAATTAACTCCTCAGACCACTTTTCTGCTCGTTATTTGCATGATGCTAACAATCTTTAACTTCTGTGCATTTATTTTCCTATTTGTAAAACTGTCATGATGAATACCTCTACATTCTATAGATGTTCTGATGTACAGAAAAATCAGAATTCATGAGGCCTGAGCTAATGATACAAGAAGTCTATATTATTCAATGTCTCATCCCTGAATGTAGCCAGTAAAAATGGTCCACGGGAAGATGTATGAAATGCTGATGTGCGTTATTAAATCCAATTTTGGTCTTTAGATTTAGCTTGAACCTTGAAATAGAGAATTGAACAGTGAAAAATAGGTAATGACTGTAACTAAAGGAAGTTCTGGATATTCTGGATATACCCAGCTTCTTGAATATTGCTAATTGCTTGACCAGAAGCTCTGCAGCTGAATTCTTAATTTATGAACAAGGCTTTTAAAAAAAAACCCAAACAAAACCAAACAAAACAACCCAAAAAACTTCTGTCCTTTAACTTAACTGAAATGCCACCTTGTGCTTTTTTTCACATATGTTCTTTTGCAACCTTCAGTTTAGTGATCTAAAAGTGTGCAAGAACATTTTGATGCTATATCCAAAGCAATATGCTAGACTCCACATTGCAAAACCGCAAAGATACTATGCTTGGGTTTGTTCTTTTCTGGGGGCAA
>NW_010173511.1:0-5337 GCF_000695765.1 Mesitornis unicolor | reverse complement strand
GGGAAAGAGGATGTGGTGGAGATGCAGGAAAGAAGAGAGGAGGGTTTGAGACATACCTAGTGCCAAAGCTTGTCTTGAAGGTATACAGCAGGACTATATACTGGATCTGTTTGAATACTGGTCTGTAGCTACTGTGCTGCATCTGCTTCCTAAGGGTCAGTCATACTTTGAGATGACAGGAAATATCTCATGAAGCTTTGCTGGCAAGTAAAGCTTAATCCTGTGTTTTGTCTCTTTAATTTTAGCAGATGCTGGCAGAGAGAAGGGGTGGTCATAATCTGTCAGAGCCTTGACAATTTTGTCTGTACAGCCAATGACAATCAGATGGGATGTAAAACTGCAGGGCCCGTGGAGACTTTATGACTAATGGTGTTAATAAGCCTGCCATGCAAATTTAATTTGAAACAGCCTTCTCAACTACTTGTTACTGCTTAATAGTGCTGAAGTGATATAGCTGATTTTCTTTGAGTATTTGGAAGGGTAGATTTTAATGTGCCTAACTCAATAGAAAAGTTAATTCAGACACAGAAGAGAGTGTGAGCTCTTAGAGACTCCTGCAAACATCTTGTACAAATCTCATCAAAATCTGGAATTATGGATCTCATTTCACTCTCCTGAGGCAAAACAGAATCATAGTATTAATTTGCTTAGTCACAAGAGTTGAAACAAAGCATTCCAAACAGGGTTTGGTCAGAAGAATACAAAGTTATTATCTTGTCAATGTCTCGGTTGATCAATTGCTGCAAAGAGGAGAAACTAAACTGATGAAGTACACAGATAAGTCATGCAATGTTATGAAACAGATGTTGAGGAACAGATTAAATGCACATACCCTTTGTACTTGGGAACTTCCAGAAATAATTTCTAACCCTAGTCATGGCATATGGCAGCTTAAGTATCAGGCATCTGAAATCTAAATATAGTGAGTCAGAGTCTCTGCTGCTGAATCCAGAGATCAAAAAGGACCTGCTGTGCATTAGGATATTCCTTTCTGCCTGCTCCTTCTATTCAGAGCATTGTGGATTACTTATTTAATGACATTTAATCATTAATTACTTGTTTGCTTGAAAGCCTGTTTATATTGATGATTACAGCTGCCTGTGCATAACTTATAAACCCATAAACTTATCTGGGTTTCAGATGCAGCTTGTGAAGTTTTAACACGTGGTTGCCCTGTGTGAGGAGTCTCTAACTCTCTTGTCTGTGAAATCACACCCTCGGTCAAGAGCTGTGCACTTTTGCTCTGCATGAAGAGAAGTTCCCAGGAGCGCACAGACTGTTTTCCAACACTCCCCACTGCCATTAAGTTGCAGAGGCACAGCTCCTACTGGGAACTGGTTCAGGTGTACTGTCACAATAGACTCCAGTGTCTCTAACATAAGACACTCCAGGAGCAGTGGGGTAAGTCAGACTAAACAATGGATTTTAGCTGTCTAAGGTCTTCTGCGACACATCTCTTGTCCCTCAATAAGGGCAATGTGAGTAAGAGGCCATTCAGCTGAGAGTTCAATGGCCTTGCAATAACAGCACTGAGGGGGAATTCCCAAATCAGGTCATAGGCTTTTTACCACTTGAAAGGTGACAAATAGGGGACTTCAGCACTCCCATTTAATACAAGCTACAGAGAAGGAATTTTATGTAAGGTTTTCTCTGGAGGAACCTATTTGTGACTAAGTCAAAAACAAGTGGCTTTACATGGTATCTCAGTGTGTAAGAGATGGATCATCTGGCCTCCACCATGGCTTAGAAGGTTATGAACAAACTGCCAGCACAGATGAAGTGTCACAGGCCACCTGGTAGCTCTCTAAGATGACATGTTTAGAGGTACTTATGACTGGATACAGTATACTATGGTTAATATTGAAGGAACGAAAAAAAAAGAGAGAAAAGTCCCTTGCCACTCTGAATGTGTGGTCTCTTGGGGTATAAAACTAAAGAGAATATTGCGCTCTTGTTTATTACTTCTTCTGATGGCAATAAATATTTGAACGGCTTTGGTTTTCACTTTGGCCATAGGGGTGGAAGCACTTCCTAGTGAAGCAGCTCTACCTGGAGCTGAATGTCTGCCTGAAGTAGGGGAATTTCCAATGAAGTACCACCTCTATTTTGAGTCTATAGTCACTGGAAGTCCTGAGTAAATCGTATTTTTCTTCAGAAGAAAGCTTACATACAGAACTTACACAAGCAACACTACTGAGTAACTGGATAATTAACTTTTTTTTCCCTGAAATTTTTAATTGGGCAAAGGCTGAGCCATATGAAATTCAAGAAGAACAAAAGCAAGGAGTACCTCTGAGTGTAAATAATAAACTCTTGCAACAATACAGACTGGATATCGACTCACTGGGGAGCAAGCTGGACATGAACAGTAGTGTGCCCTGTCAGCAGAGGAGGGCAGCAGCATCCTGAGCTGCATTAACAGAAGTGAAGCCTGATCCAGGGAGTTGATTATCCTATTATTTGTCCAACTAAATAGAAAGAACTCCATGAGGACAGTTAAGGATTGGAGCAGGCAACCCAGAGAAGGTTGGAGGCTTAGAAGACCCAACTGGATCAAGCCCTGACCAGCTAAGTCTGATCTCACAGCTGGCCCTGCTTGAGGAGGAGGCTGAACTAGATAATTCTTGGGGTGCCTTCCAATTAGAGCTACCCCTTGATCCTATGATCAAGTGTTGTATGCTGATTTCAGTAACATCTCTGAGTCAGTTGCATCTGGTTATTTTGCCAGATCTTTGAATGATGGTGCTCAAGCTGAGGTATACACCCATGCTTGGGTTGATGGCAGTGCTGTCTCAGTTGACAAGAATGAAGTCCAGTTAGCCAACCCCTAAGAAGAAAGCAGTACTGTAGCAGTTAAATAGCTGTGACAACCTTCTTACAGACTATATATATTTAAAAAAAAAAAAACCACAACCTCAATTGGAGGTGAATAAACTACTGTGAATGAGGAGTGGCTAAGGTATTGTCTTGGCAGAAAAGGCTGCATTTTCTCCCTTTGACGTGAAAAGCTCGATGTGATCAAAGAAAGTCATACTGCTTAAATGGTTCAAATGCGAGAAAAATAAAATAAAACTTTAACTTAGAGAAGCAAAACTTCAGTTCTTTGAAAGGCAAAAGCTGCCATTAAATTAGCTGCAATGACAGCAATCATGTTCTTTGTCATGTGTTATGTTATAATACAGTCAAGAAAGAAGATACTACACTGAGGTTGACAAGTTTTCTATTAATATGGCTTAACATGACTTTCATATCTGATATATGACTAATTTATTCAACTACCTTGTGGCAAGTTTTTCTGGAAGAAGAGTGAGGGTCAAGAATAAAGATTGGATGTTTAGGCTGTAATGTTTACAGGCCCAACAAGAATAGATGCTGATGTCTTCAGGGATGTATCCAACTAGTATTTAATATTGTAGACTCCATAGATGTGTCTGTCTCTAGGCACATTGTCAAATTTGATGAAGGTACTTGGAGATTGCACACAATCTTTCTGCCCAAATGGTCACATAGCAAAATGTTGGGAAATAAAATATGTAAAAGCAGCTGATGTCCTGGAGTCAACTCAGCTTCTTAATTTACCTGGCTTTTTTACCTGGTAAAGTAACATAGCATAATAAATCTTCAGAAGCTTTCCAGAGTCAGTGTTCTGGGTTTTTAAAACGTTTTTTTGTGGAACATTTTTTTACCTCAGTTCAACATCATTAAGTTGAATTCATATATTCATGTGCTTCACCTGAAAGCATTAATTCCTGTGCTGTCTATGCTGACTTTAATTTTAGTCCTTATGTTTATCTTGTTCTTGCTTGCAATTTAAGCCAAAGGAGTCTTTGTAACCTAGGACATCTGCCAGGGCTCTGTTGCTTGCTTGACATTCATATGGGCTTTTAGGCTGTCATCAAATATACAGTGAATGCTTTCGCAAGTTTTATAAAGACGTTTTTTTTTTGCTTGATTGTATTAACATCAGTACTATGGACATATAAAATCTCATTCTCATTCACTGTATTTCCTTGCCAGAGGGATGAAATGCTGTTAGTAGAGCAATTGCCTGTCTCCTGTATGAAGTGTCCTTCATCTGTTTTTCTTTCATGTATCTCAAGTTTGTCTTTGCAACTTGTTTTTCTTTCACTTAAAGAGTTTGTTTAAAAACAAAACAAAGCACATACACACACAGCCCCAACCTCCAGCCAGTTTGTGTATGTCTCCGTTTAAGGCTCAGGGCAAGCTCAGGGAGCAGGGTTTTCTCTCTATTGTCTCCTACCCTCTCAGGGGAGGATTAAAAAAAAAAGAAACAGAAAAAAGATGCTTCACACAAGGTTGGAAGTTAAGACTGTAACAAGTTTAATAAAAAAACGACAGGGGAAAGGAAAAGCAAATTAATAAGGGACAAAGGATATTTAACTATATATATACAAAACCCAATCCCAGTAGTCCCGAGCGGAAGTGTCCGAGCAGTGCCTCGTGGCCGCTGTGACTGCTGTGACTCGTCACCAGGAACCGCAGTGGTGCCGGGAGCGGGGGGGGGGGGATGCTGCCGAGCACGTGGAGGGAGCCCCAGTCGTCCCAAGATGGGACAGGAAGCAGCCCAGGAAGCCAGGAAAAGCCCGTGAAAATCCCGGGCCTCCTCGTTTTTTTATAGACTGTGGCCGGAAAGGGGAGGGAACAGTACTGATCTCTGACCCCTCAGGGTCCTACAGACGCCACCAGTCCTTCCCTTTTACTCTGTTAACCCTTAAACCATAACAGTGTATATATTTCACATGCTTCCTTTGAGTTACCTGACACATCATCTGTGTTTGGGATATGGCTGTGAACAAATTCCTGACTTTTACCAGCCTATTGCTCGTTCCCCTAAATTTCATTCAGTCTCCTGCCTATTTTCTATCAAATGCTGCTTTACCGCTAACTAATTTTTCTTCAGGAATAGGAATTGCTTGTGTAGTGATCTTGCACATTTTGGACAAGTAACAGGATCTGTCCGTGTGACCTTGTTTACAGTTCCTGATGCTGTCAGTGGACTGAGACCACTCTTGGAGCATTCCTCAGTGTTGCCAGCCCCGCACTTACAGACTGGCTGCTGTGGTCACCGTTGTCTGTGGCTGTTGATACTATGTTCTTTTCAACTGATGCTGTTGTGACTTGGTAATTTTCACATCACCATCAAAAAGACAGCTACCTGTTGAATATATCTTTTTCCCTCTCCATTTGTCTGGGGATAGGAATCTGATTTTTCTACTCCTCTTTCACAGAATCACAGAATCGCTCGGTTGGAAAAGACCTCTGAGATCATCATGTCCTGTCTACCCCCATGTTCCTGTCTACCCCCTAAACCATATC
>NW_010173510.1:3615-6734 GCF_000695765.1 Mesitornis unicolor | reverse complement strand
CTCCTAATATTCTGTGATTCTGTGATTTCAAGGCTAAGTATTTCCTCCAATGATATTGTTCCTGCCCTTCAAGAAGGTCAGTAGGGGTTTTCCCTGTTGGCTTTGGATTTCTGAGCAACAATTCATTCTACCTGTAGGCCTGCAGGACTAGTTACTGGTCAATGTTGTTACAGACAGCAGAAACTGGTGCAGGGTAGAGGCACTGTATATTCAAATTCTTTCTTACCTAGGTGTTGTACTTGTCAATGTGGGAGTGTTAGAAAAAGTGGAAAACACCACTGGCAAGAATCTTCTCCATTCCATTACTCCACAAATCACTTCCTGAAATGGCAAGAGCTACAGCAATCAGACCTCTCACACATAACACAGTGGGGAGAGAGGCTTGCAGGACAAACTTACTTTTTGGCTAAGAATTTAATCTGTGGAGCTGCAATTCTCCATATTTAAAAGATGCTTCCTTGGGGCAAATTCTCAGCAAGAACACATTCAAGCCAGGTACTCATATACTAAACACAAAGGGCCATACCTTGTGATGCAGAAATTTTTTTTGTGTGACTGGAATACTGGATCCTTTAGGGCATTCCTTGGTAAAGGTGTATTTTGGATGAGGACAAAGATGATATTCAATATTTGTTTCAGAATAAGCCAAAGGAGGTAAAAATGGAACTAATCCTGGAGTGGGGTTCTAAAACCAAGAAGATATTATTATTAAAAATCATTCTGAGCACCATAAGGAAATAAATTGATGAAAATTCAGTTCTTACAATTACTGAAGTCTTCCCAGATTCACACCTTTCTCTCATTGTGACTGTTCTGTTCAGTGTGACCCTTCATTTCCTATCTCTTCCCCTCATCACAGACCCATAATCTGCTTGGCTTATCCGTGCTCTCTGCTGTCTAAAATACAGCAATGTAGGTGTTGTTTCCAAGTTTGGAAGAAAAAACTACTGCCTGATTACTCCAAAATCCATTGCTGATTCTCTGAACAGTTCAGAATCCAAGAATGGGAATTGGCCTCACTGTGGTGGAAGCTAGTGAGCATTTTGCAGTCTATTTCCCTGCACTAGCATCTGTTCCTGACTAAAGTCTAATGCTGGATGGTGGGGGATCAGGCTGTGCCTGGCTCTTACATTGACACGACAGAGGGAAGAAAGAGATGCAGAGAGGATCTCATCAGTAAGTCCACTGGAGTCCTGGTCACATGCAGTGAGGACAAGCCTATGCCATATATGTCATGCCAAGACCACCAGACTAACACACTGGACTCTGGGTCACCACAGCTAAGTAATGCTGAAAGACAGAGCCATCCAAGTTGGGCACAGTGCCATGCTGACTTGGAGATGCTGGCTGTACCCATGCACAGCACTTCACTGAGCTACACAGCTGTCTCTGCCTGCTCAGAGAAACCCCAGGGACCTTCAGGCTGTGCTGTACTGTATGGGAAATATCTTCTGTAGTTGGTGCCAAGTAGCACAATCTACATGACAATTAGGTAATGTGGTTGTGATATTTTGAATCTCTGTGCCTAATAATTTGGAAATATGGTTTTGCGATGCTATAAGAACTACTGTAAACTCTAAGGCAGCAGGACACAATGTGAGCAAAGAGTTTGATTTCACTTTTCTCAGTTCACCTAATGATCAGGCAGAACTGCAGCCCCACAGCTGAACAGAAGGAAAAGACTGCATCTGTCCTATCAACCTGTGCAAAAATATGAAGTTACAGAAGGACTGAGATGCCAAGATCATGACTTTTCTTTTGACATCCAAATGGTGAAACAAACAGAGAAGAAGGGAGGGGCCCCATGGTGTTCCAGGTAATCCTGGGATCAGTGACCATTTGTGGAGTGTGAGACTGGAAGGGTCTCCAGTTCTCTGCCATCACTGGCAATTTTGCCTTATCATTCCTCCCCCAAACTGATCAAATTCCACTTTAAAGTGAAATTGTACCCCTCTCAGTGGGATGAGGTCTGTAACTCCTGGCAAGGCTTGCATCTTGAAAGATTACTCTAACTCTGGATAGTTTTACATACCAATCTGAGCAACAGAATTGCCCATCAATTCCACATCAGACTTCTGATGAAACAACCTTTCCTCCCCTTTCTTAGGTTCTTTGTGGAAGTCAGCTTCTACTTACAAAAATGTGAAGTGGGTTGCTCTCTGTAGGGTAGATTAAAGCTTGGGGAGGAACCAGTTTTAAGAGGCTGATATTCCTTTCTGCTACTTCCTCTGGGGATTTTTTCTGAAAATCCGTCCTCAGGTTAAGCTGTTGCTCAGGAGAAGCAACTATTTGAATCAACTCATCCTTGAAAAACACAGACATCAGAGGTTTTAGAAGTGTAGTAAGCTTTTTTTGGTATAAAATGTTGAGAAAAATTGAATCAAATAATTGTAGAAATGTAGACCTGAGAGTGATGACTTGTTACCTGGGCTCCCTGCCTCAGTGGCCGGGAAAGTTTTCGAGGTTTGTAACTTGAGGCTGCATGGTGTGTACAAAATGGCTGATACTTCATAATGCTGAAATGCTGAGGAACCTAAGTTGAAAGAAAAAAGGTACATTACAGAAGGTGACAATAATGACTTTTGATTAACTCCCAGATGGAATGGGACATTCCAGCTTTATCACAGACACATCACATCTCTGTGGTAAAAGATACCTGGATCACTATTCTGGAACATGGCATATGACCATTTCACCAAGACAAGCTGAATGAATGTGTAAAGGAATATTTCCATTCTTGCTTCTCAATGAAAGATCATGGATTTTGCAGTTTCCTGGTCAAATATAATGAACTTAATGGGGTGGTGAAAAGCTGTGCTAAGTAATATACATAACACTGATAGATGAACCAATGTGTAATAAGGGGAAAAGACACTACAAGAAAGCTTCTAGATTTGTTACACCAGCTGAAAAAAATGGAAGTGGACATTGAGCCAAAATCTGCATTGATTTGAACCCAAGGAAATATTTCGACTCTGACGGGGTGCTGAATTTGATCTTTTGCTATTCAAAAATTGGAAAAAAAAGGGTTTAGAAATCAGGACAAAAATCTATTTCTGTACTTATAAAGTTGAAAAAACATTATATATTTCAAGAATGAGATGTTTGCATTTTCTAAG
>NW_010173510.1:0-3584 GCF_000695765.1 Mesitornis unicolor | reverse complement strand
AAGGAACTAAGTATGCAGAACTGGATGCCAAATAAACAGTACTTTCTAAAAGGAAGAACACTTTTATAACTCTAATTTATAAAACTCTAAAATCAAAGGAAAAAGCGTGTGGTATGCAGGGGTCACACTATCCTCATTAATAGAAGGAGGTTGTTGTTTGGGATATAATTATTTCAGCTGAGGTGATTCATCTCCGTCTGGAGAGAGGGGACTATTGGTGACTATAAGCTTGTTCCTTATGGAAACAGGTGAGATTAGTTTTTAATAAAAGCATGCTAATCCCACAGCCATATTAAGGTAACACTTCTACCTGGCTGCACAATGGAGTCACTGAGTCAGGTAGAAAACATCTCTAACCAGACTGCTGAAAGATGATACAGCTAAGGGAGATGTACCGACTCACCTTCAAGTCATAAAAAGGAAGAATGTGTCTGACTTTCACATCTACAGGTTCAATAGGAACCAGGCCAAGAGCATCAGGTGCCTGCAAGAATATAGTATTTAAAACCCAGTGATATGGTGGGGATTTTGTTTTGTGTTGGCAGCAAACCATCAGCACAGCTATTTGAAAACATATGAAAATAATTATGCAAACATTTTGTTTGATATATTTTCTGTTGTTCCTTGGACTTTGGCATTTCAGTTATTTTTAATTCCTTTTCTTCTGCAAAATCATGGATGTTAACTAACTCTGATCATTAATGTATAACTGAGAATTTTAGAATGCAATTAAGAGAGTGGAAAGAATTTGTTACTGTTTTCAGCAGCACCCTTAGTAAATCTGAAGTCCTGAATTAAATTGTGGGAACCCTAGAACACCAATCACACTGTGAAATGTTAATAAAGGCAGTACCAGGCCTGGGGCCAACGTCTTCAACAAAATTCTGTCTTGACTGTTAGCCATCATTTTAGCTACTATACCTACCAAATCACGGTGCAATTCAAGGGAACTGAAAATTGGGAATTCAAAAGGCAATATACGATCTTCAGATATGCTGGAAGAAATGCCCTTACATTCTTCACTTTTCTCTGGTTTGCTGAAAATCCTGCTTTCTGTCATGAATAGAAAGGAAATATTAAGATTTTGTGATGTATCTTAATACACTGTTTCAAAACTAGAATCAAACCAAAAATATGTTTAACATTTTCCTAAGACAGGAGGTCTCTAGTAATTTTAATATAAAAAGTAAGCTAATATTTCCTAAAGGCTTTAAATGACACACCTACAAGACAGCAGGCACAATACCTTGACAAGCAGATCCAATTTCCCCTTTTCTAAAAGGACATCACAGTCCCCTCATTCCAGCATGGTCCTCTACCTCAGTCTGCTCAGCAAGGTAGAGACAAGTCAGAAGGCTTCTCTTACAGTAACTACCATTATGCCTCCTACTTGAAGCACCCCCACAGCTCCTGCGTACTGGAAATTAGAAATGCCTACTTGCAGAAGCAGGAAAAGGCCTGACATGGAAAAGTGTTTCCGCAGTTGTCAAATCATGTGTATATGAGGGAGTGGGAAATAAGAGACACAAATTCTCTTCTGTCCCCAATATACCCAACTGTGATTCCTACCCAAGGCCAGTTTCCTTCTATGACCGTTAACAAACAAGTGACTTTTCCAGACCAGCATTTTCATTTCATTATAAAGAAAAGTGATTACTTGAAAACACTTGTATGAAGAAATGATAAGGACGAAAACTCAACCCAGTACTGGATCCCTAGACATGTATCTCATGGTTCTACCATCTCATTTCACTAAGTTCAGATATCTTTAAGTTCAGGCTTTTCTCAGTGATAGTCAATGACAGGACAAGGGGCAATGGGAGCAAGCTGGAGCATAGGAAGTTC
This sequence comes from Mesitornis unicolor, assembly GCF_000695765.1. Lineage (NCBI taxonomy): Eukaryota > Metazoa > Chordata > Aves > Mesitornithiformes > Mesitornithidae > Mesitornis > Mesitornis unicolor. The sequence goes on along the minus strand of NW_010173510.1, from coordinate 1,739 downwards.
AATCTGAACATAAGAAAAAACTTTTTCACTGTGAGAGTGACAGAGCACTGGACCAGGCTGCCCAGAGAGGTTGTGGAGTCTCCTCCTCTGGAGACATTCAAAACCCACCTGGACGCGTTCACCTGTGACCTGGTCTAGGTGATCCTGCTCTGGCAGGGAGGTTGGACTGGGTGATCTTTCGAAGTCCCTTCCAATTCCTAACATTCTGTGATTCTGTGGTCTTGCCTTCATTGCATTCAGGTGTCTTTCCCTCTTCAATCCCTCATGCAATAAGCTCCTCTTATCCTACGTCTCCAATCTCTTGGACTTCACCTGACCTGTCTACCTCCCTGTGTTTCTCATATAGTCCAATCTTCCCTTTCCTTGTTCCTCAAGTAGAATCATAGAATGGTTTGAGTTGGAAGGAAGAAGTAAAGATTACCTAGTCCAACCCTCCTGCCAGTTGCAGGGACATCTATCACTAGATCAGGTTGCTCAAAGCCCCATCCAACCTGACCTTGAATGCTTCCAATGGTGGAGCATTCACATGTTACACCCCATTATAAAGTAGATAAGCTGCAAGGCTCCTAAGAAAAGCAAATAACATTTTTCAAATCTGGTAAATAATGTGCATGAAAAATAAGTATACTTTGACTACAGCCATTTCTACCTTGTCATACGACTCTTATGGTTAAAGACTCCTCTGCAGGGACTCCATCTTTACATTTACATGTCAGTATATATGTAACACAACTGACATACTGCAACACAACCTGAATAATCATAATTCATGGCTAAAATATCAACTTGTTCTTCTATACTTCTTACCAGACATAGAGCCTTCCTCCAAGCCTCTGCCTTCTCTAGTTAGCCCACGGAACAGAAGCAGTAAATTATTTAGCCGATTCTGAATAACAACCTGCGAGAATGGTTTTAAAGTTTAATATTAAGCCAAATAAGATTTATAAGCCATAGAAATATATGTACATTACAACTGTATTTATTCAGATATTATTCACAGCTCACTCAGACATCTCTATTTCAGAATTGGTATTACAGTTTTCTGTTCAGAAGGGAGAAAATGGAGGAGAGACATAGAATGGATCTCAACTCTATAGTGACATTATGCAAAAAAACCAGTTCAAACCTTCATTTAATCTCACAGGTTAACAAGACTCTTTTCAGCTAGGTCCTAATCCTTCAGCTGTGTCTACTGGCATATATAGGTTTAACATGGGCAGTCAGTCAGCTGATCAGGATTGTATGAATACTTGTGGCTCTGTGAATGAGGAGAATAAGTAGTTACCTGCACAGTGCAATTTGCCTACTGCCTTGTATCACAGGCTAGCAATGAAGAGTCCTAGGTTTTAACATCAGAAGGGGCCACTTAGCCACTTCCTTATCTGTGCAACTGTCCTGGTTTGAGCTAAATAGAACTAATTTTCTATTTAGTGATTTTACTCTTCAGCTCAGTCTCTTCTAAGTGGCTGAACTTGCTGAAACTAGCAGCATGTTTTCCAGACAGTGTGTACTGCTACAAGTGATAATCACAAGGCCACTGTCTCACCATAGGTACCATATCTACACCTACAGGGAGAAGCGGACTCAAAACTGACCAACTAGGTATTCCATCCCACATACGTCATACTCAGTATAAAGCTGAGGGATCATGAGGGTCTCAACCCTTGCATCTTGGAGCCTTCCCTTCCTTCTCAATTCTGCCCTCCGCTCTGCTCCTGCAATGGCCGAAGTCCAAGCAG
>NW_010173509.1:0-31020 GCF_000695765.1 Mesitornis unicolor | reverse complement strand
CGGGGGAAAGCTGAAGGGAGGGGAAATCTCCCCCAACCCGCAGCACCTCGTGGACCTGACGACCCCCGAGATTCTTCTTTCTCTTCCCTGGAGGGTCCTGGCATCCCTCATCTCCACCCCAAAATCCTCATCTCTGCAGCCTCAGGGTGCTCAGCGCAAGCCCCATCCCCTTGGGACCTGTGTCCTGGTCTTGCTAGCAGAGACACAGCCCTGAAGTCTTAGACCACCACCACCCCCAGCCATGACACCTTCCATCAAGCCCCGACAACATGATCACCTTCCCAATCTCCAAAAACCACCTCTGCAATTTCAGGTTGTGTGCATCCATAACCCTCCATCCCAGCCCCACACCACCTTCCACATGGGGCACTGAGCCCATCCAGGCCCTGCAAGAGGTCCCTTGCCACCATCCTCTGGTGCTTCTCCTACCCTCAGTCTTCATTTCCAAGCAGTGACCCTCTTTTAGGAAGCCAGGCAGCAGAGCTTGGCTCCTTAATCTTTATGATGATGAGTGAGCACCGTTTCCCGCTACTTCCATTTCATGCATGGAGTAGCTGAGACACAAAATGTGAAGTGATGTCTTCAGGTTCACCCAGTAATTAACTGGCCGACAGAAGAAGCTGCCTTATTCCCAAGTCAGTACCCTGTAAACACAGCCACCTCCTCTCCTCTCCTCTCCCTTTTCTTCCCTCTTTGCTTTCTTTTCCCTTTCTATCTCTTTTTCTTCTCCTTTTTTCCTTCCTCTCCTCTCAGTCCTTTCTCCTTCCTCCCCTCCTTCCCTGTCCCTGTCCCTAACACAGAGCCTTTAATAATGATTGAGAGACTGAGAGAAGCACTGGGCACTTTTTTCCCACACTGAAAGCTCAGGCAGTGCTATTGAACATTTGCAGTGAGAGCTTTTCTCACTGCTGGGTCAGGTATTTTGGCTGAGCAGGTATTTAAACGCTCTGGGAAGGGGTTTTTTGCTGGAGCTGTTCAGGGTTCTTAACTCGCGATTCCTCATGGCATCACCTCATTAATCCTCCAGCAAGTTCTCCTAGAAAACCAGAAGAACAGCACATTTTTATTTTGCATGAGCAAAACAGAGAAGGGAAATAATTCATGCAGCCAGGTGTATATATAAAGCACAACGAAGTTGGGGAAAATACTTTTTCTTTTCTTTCTTTCTTTTTTTGTTGTTTTTCTCTTGTCAAATCACCAGCAAAGCGTGATCCCTGGCCTTCCTCTCCTTTCAATGTTCCTATCGTGTTCCAGGCTGGAGTTGGCCATTTAACAAGGTTTTTAGTCCTCTGCCAGAATTGGAAAGTTGTAAATAAATGAATGTCTTTAATAATTCTATTTCACATCCAAAATGAGCATTTCCTGAGCTACTCTGTGGGGAAAAAGAAAGTGTTAATAAAACCTCATTCAGAGGTAAAAAGCATTACTCTTGAGCGGGTTTTTTTTTTGACTTCTGAAAGAAGAGTGTGATTATGTTTAAGCAAATTTCAAAATGAAATTGCAATGAGATGCAATTGAAACATCTAGCTGGGAAACTGGGGAAATGATTGGATTTTTCTGCTTATTATTATTTTTAATTATTTTGCAGGCTCTTTTTTAGTGTTCTATTTTTTGAAGTAGCTATTTGCCCAGGAAAAATAGTATCATTGGAACATATATGAGTTTCTGTGACTTTTTAACAAATGAAAAAATATTTTCCTTGGAAAGATTTGCCCTTCACTCCGAAATGAGATAATTCAGCGTTCTTGGACTGAAGGACATGACCTGAGCTCCATCATCCTCATTAATGTTTAATGTTTATCTATTTGCAAAGGGTGAGTGTCAGGAGGAAGGAGCCAGGCTCTGCTCTGGGATGGCCAATGGCAGCACAAGGGGCAATGGTCCCAAGCTGGAGCACAGGAGGTTCAAGCTGCAGATGAGGCCAAAGTTTGTGAGTGTGAGGGTTCTGGAGCATGGCCCAGGCTGCCCAGAGAGGTTGTGGAGTGTCCTTGTGTGGAGACACCCAAAGCCCTGGCCGTGTTCCTGTGTGACTGCTGTGGTGATCCTGCTGTGGCAGGGGTTGCACTGGGGGAGCTTTCCAGGTTCCTTCCAACTCCTCATATTCTGTGATTCTGTGATCACCTCATGCATTAAAGAAGGGATGGGTTTGGGTTGGTGTCTCACTTCACAGAAGTGAGGATTTGCTTTCCCCAGAACTTTGTCTTGTTAACGTCTAAGGTGCAAGAAAACCTTCCCTTTGGTCAAATCGCGAGACCTCACCTGCAGGGCTGTGTCCAGATCTGGAGTCTCCAACACAAGAAGCCATGGAGCTGCTGGAGTAAGTCCAGAGGAGGCCACAAAGATGCACAGGCTCTGGAGCAGCTCTGCTATGGAGACAGCTGAGAGAGTTGGGGTTGTTCATCCTGAAGAAAAGGAGGCTCCTGGGAGATCTTAGCGCACCTTCCAGGACCTGAAGGGGCTACAGGAAAGATGGGGAGGGACTTTTTAGAAAAGATGGAGTGATGATGAGGGAGAATGGTTTTAAACTGGAAGAGGGGGGATTTAGACTGGATATTGGGCAGAAATCCTTCACTGTGAGGTGGTGAGGCTCTGGCCCAGGTTGCCCAGAGAAGCTGTGGGTGCCCCCTCCCTGGCAGTGCCCAAGGCCAGGTTGGCCGGGGCTTGGAGCAGCCTGGGCTGGTGGAGGTGTCCCTGCCCATGGGGGTTGGACTGGGGTGGCTGTGAGGTCCCTTCCAATCTAAACCATGCTGTGGTTCTGCACAGCTGGAGCTGGAGGAGGCAATGATCAGGCAACTGTCCTGTCCCTTGGGCTAAGGACAGGCTACAACCTCCTTGTCTAGACAAGAGGAAGCTGTCAAGGAATGAGTGCTATGAAAGCAACATTTCTTCCTAAGTTTGCAGAAAAAAATAGGAGGGGTTTGAGGATGGGGAAAGTCATAGACAACCCTCAGCGTTCATCCCAACAGGGAGGCATTTCCTGCCTTTTCAGTAATTACTTGGATGCAGGGGGGGACGACCCCATGCACTGGGAAAAGCCACCCAGAAGAAACACGCTGCAAATACTGTGAAGAGAGAGGGTTCATTGTTCCTTGCCGCCTTATTTATCAGATCTGGGCTTTCTCCTAATCGCTGGGTGGATGCTGAGATGAATAGAGTTAAGTGAAAAACACTCCTCCACGCACATACACACCCTCCTCCTAAAATTACCTGTTACCTTTCCTTACAAATGAATCAAGGTATTGATCAGTCAGGTGTAAGAAAAATCCCATTGTTGCTGGTGTTAGACCTATCTGGAAAAGCTGCTCCCCAGAGCTCCAGACAATGAATTTAGCAAAGGCAATGAAAGAAGGAATTGTTTGGGTAGGTCCATGGAGAAATCTCTGGGCAGGGAAGGCACATAAAATATGCTGATTAAAAGAAATGCACTTGTGAGAGTGAAACCAGTTACAATGGGAACAGGAAGAGAAGTTTTGTCTGTCTTCCCCAAGTGGTATCAGTGTGGAGGGCTCTGCCATGTGTGCCCCCGTGACAATAGATGGTCCCTAATCAAAAAATAGCCATAGAAACAAGGCAAGAGAATTGCAGTTATTTCTCTTTTGACAAGACAAGCCACTGCTGGCCAGGAGACATGGGGAGGTTCAGACTAAGAAAGGTTCAGACTATCTGGAAAATTGGGGTGAAAAACATGAGAATCTGTGGAACCAGCTGCTGAGGTGGCAGGAAAAGCCAGGCTGATATAAGGAGGATGTACCAGGCACTACGAGGTGGCACAGACACCCCACACATTGACTATCTTGATATCCAAAACAGAGAAGATCAGAGTGCTTCCTGCCTCAAATGTTTCTATACCTTCCTGTTGGGTACCGCTTGGAAAATCTCAAGATTTGGACCAAGATAGACCCTCCCCCTAAAAAAACAGACAACACACTTTTAGGTCAGCTCTGCAAAACATCCTTGATGTAGCTTCAAAAACACTCGCTGATGAGCCGGCCTTGTTGACATGATGGATAGGCTTGTGTTATAATTGCTTGAAGCTTCTTGAAACCCATCCAGCCTCACATCAGCTGTGTATAGACCCAATGATTGCAGAAACCCAGTCCTCCTTTGCTTTAGCAATAAGCTGAGTTTCCAAACTGGATTCTGGTTTGCCTTTCAGGGTCAAAACCTATGGGACTTAAGATAAAGTTTGGATGCAAAGAGAAATATTTCCCTTATTGATCCCATTTGTGGGGACAAGAGGAAACAGAGTCATGGAGCAGGAGCAGCAGTTTTCAATGAAAGTCAATGACTTACCACCAAGATTTTGATGCTATGAGGCTTTTCCCAAACAACTTCCTTCAAACCCATTTCCACATGTAGAGACAAGTGAGAAGTTTTTATTACTCTCTTCATCCATACTGTATGGTCCAAGATGTGGATCAGCTTCTGTAGATGGAGTGACTTTAGGTAAGTTGTCTCTTCAGCCTGGAGAAGACACAGCTGTAGGCAGAGAGGACAAGAGAGATGGAGATCACCCATCCTTTGCCCCATCTCACACCAGAGCGAGGGCCAGAAATTAAATGAGAAGGAAGCAGATCCAAAACTGATTGGAACAAAGGGGATATTTTGGTATGTTCTTGCCTTGACACAGGATTTTGTAATTGCTGAAAGCTAACATGATTCCAAAAAAATGGACTGAACAAGTTCACAAGTGCTCCAGCAAGGGTAGGTTAAAGACAAAGACCTCACCCCGGGAACTCCCAGGGCTGCAAGGTTGGAGGTTAGGGGATTATTTTGAAAAGGTTTTGCCTTATGCTGTCCCCATTCTTACCCTTTTCCTCAGGTATCCATTACTGGCCACTGTCAGAAACAGATTAACCACTTCGCCATCTAGAAAAGCTGCTGTGCTTAGACACCAACTCACATCACCAACATCAACATCCTCAATGAGGTGTTGTCTCTGCTGGTTTTAAAGGAGGAAGCAGGAGGAGGGGCTTGGCTTTGCCTTATCAGCTGTTGGTGAGAGCTGTGAATTGGAAATTTGGCTGGGTTTTGCCAGTTTAGGAGGTGTTTCCCTTGTTCCTCTCTATTGCTTGCAGATGTGTTGTTATGGGACTCCTGGGATAATGTCACACAAACTGGGCTATTGGAAGAATAGGGGAGTCACTTGCTACCATTTAGGAGCAAATAAAAATAAATAAATAAAACAGCCTAAAAAACCAGTAACCGTGGCTGCTGTCAAACCTTTCTAGGAAGAACTTCATTCTTCCAAGCACCCCACAGTGTCTCAGCACCTGTAGGGTGTTTAAACTCACTGCCAAGCACATTTCACTCTCCAAGAAAATGCAAGGACCTCAAGAACCCTTGTGCTTTTTGCAAACTCTGCTCTTCTGTTGAGATCCTGGAAGCCTGAGCCCTCAGCCAGGACAACTGGGGACCACACTACCTACACCAAAAAATCCCAAATATTTCACCTTTGCTTTCAGTGATGATGAACCACTGAAGAAGGTGGCAAAAATGAAGTTGGTCATGGAAATGCACTGAGAAATGAGAACAACAGGGAAACTCTATCTCAGAAACCACCATACTGGAAGGACTGGCTACTCTCCACCACCAGATCTCCAGGGATCAGCATGCACAACTTCAGATCTGGAGGTAAGGACACAGAAGGAAACTATCGAGTCAAGGTGCAGCCTTTGGGCTGGGGACCAGCAAAAACAGGGCTTACAAATGAAAGAAGGATGTAATCCAAGAGATGTCAGAGATGTGTATCTTTGATCAAAACTTCACTGGGCTTTATAACAACAAGGAGGGAAAGAAGACATAGGGAATGGCTAAGAGATCAGAGCATGTAAACCTGGTAAATTTTGGATAAAACAACTTTTTGTAGGAAAAAAGGACATGTAAAAAAACTCCTTTCTTTGGATTTTAAGTGAAAAATTGATGAAGTGCCATGGGGTAATCTTGTTACTCCAGCGGGAGAAGATGGATTTTGATGAGGGAACCATGACAAAAGTAAGGAAGTGGCTAATGGAAATGATACTGAGCAGTGCTGGATGGGGGAGCTCATCTCTTAGTGGAGTTTCTCCTGGGTTTGTCTTGCAATTGATTTGTTTAAGGTTTGCAATGAGGGTTTTGGCCCCCGAGGTGGAAATGAGGTGCTAATGAAGCCTGTTGAAGGAACAAAGTGGAGAAACATCTGTGAAGTGGGGGAGGAGCTGAATATTACAGAGAAGGAGCAGAAACAGGATGAAATAGTACAAGATGTAAAGTCATGAACCTGAAAGTAAAGGTTTTCCTTAAACAGTGTGCTTGTTCAGCCATTTCTCTGTTGGAAATGGTCCCCAGCTTGAGCCATGGCAATACAAACCGGTAATGAACATACACACATTGACTGAGGAGCAACATTTCTGGGTGCCTGACTAAGACTAAGTGAAAATGCATGAGGTACCACGTCAAGGTGCAGAGAGTGACTTTAACCAGGATATGAGTGCCTCAAAAATCAAACCTCTGCTGCTGGAGGCTTCCTAGTCATCACACCACCACTTCCATTGTGAAGTGTGAGGGAGGAAGGACTATTTTGGGAAAATTTTGGGTCTGTCCTGGATTAGACAGACCCAACCGAATGCTCTCCCTGCCTAGATGTGACACAGTGTCCAGTCCAGTTTCTGACTCCTGCGATGGAGCCACTTCTAAATCCACTTAAGATGTGCAAACAGCCCTGTCAATAGCAGCTCGCCAAGCTGTGTGCTGAACTGTGGCTTTCTCTGGGCTGCAGTAGCCTTGGTAACTCTCAGGGAGAAAAAAAACACCTAATTTTCTCTTTCATCCGTAAGCCAAACCCTTTAATTTGCTTTCAAGTGAATTAAACATAAGCCTCCATTTTTTTAAATTCCTTTTTCCTAATTTAAAAGTACTGACATTTATCAAAGGAGTTTTCTAGATTTCCCGTTTTCAGCTCATTGTTTTAGTATTTTTTTGAAATAAATGGGAGATTGACATTTTTCTTGCTGAAGTGCTTTTCTTCCCTCCTCCTTTCCTTAATAACATGGTGATATTGTGTTCATTTCTAAACTTTTTCTAATAACAAGGAGGGCAGCCTGTGTCCTGCTGCACAATCGAGGTGACTATGTTTTATAGCTGAGCAATGCTACCAATGACTTCTGTAATGCAAGAAGGCCAACAGTCTCATTCAGAGGAGTCCTGGATGTCACCTTTTAATGTTCAACACACCGAATGACCCATGGTTCATCCCGTGAAGTTATTAGAGGGATCAGATACCTGGGAACAAGAACAATGCTATGAAAACAGCTATACACCGTTTTATTTTGCATTTCCAGAAGCAGAAGCTGCCTGAATAACTTTCACCTTGCGAAGTGCAAAGATTTGGTGCTCTTGATCCAGCTGCCCATTTTTTTTGAGGAAGGAATTTTTCTTGTTCGGTGTTTGCACAATATCGTGCAGATTAAGACCACTCTTTTAGAGTCATAAACTCAGCACAAAATGTAACCTGGGGCAAAGATTCATCTTCCCTGTGGCTGGGGGAAAAGACTCTTGGCAAGTCTGTGCATTTGCTTTCCAAACTTGTTTTTCTTTTGATAAATCATGGTGGAATGGCCTCAGAGCTGATGGACAGCCCTTGGGGACCAAAGTCCTCTGTTTATCTACTGGCATGGAGGGTTGACACTGGGAATATTTCCCACACGGCTTCGCCTGCATGTCTCAGAGCTTTCTCAGAAGGACGATAGGACGAAGTTCACCCATCCTTAGATGACAGCTCTTCTCCAGACAGTGTTATTCTTCATCCCGACACCAGGCTGTTTTTCAGCGGTTCATGACAAATCTCCATCTTCCCTCAGAACTGTGGGTTGTATTTTCATTCACTTTCTGACACTCATCGCCATTCCACCATGCACTGAGTTATCTAAGGGCATCTTCTTCCGTCAGTGTCAATCTTGGGTCTTGGCATCTGGGGAGAAATGATGGGCAGTTCTTAGCGCTAGACCTAAGTCAGCATCTCTCATGATTTGGTCCAGTCAAAGGCGATTCCTGAAGCTCATGCTCCAATATTATTCTGTGTGTAAACCACGACACATTCCCATCTGCTTTGATAGCACTCTGTCTGTGCTGAGGACTGGAGATCACCATTATAATATACATTATAATAACGTATATATAGTAATGAATTTATACTTTCAACACATGGGGTAGGTAGGGATGCAGTAAGCTCAGGAAGAGGACTAGATATCAGAAGAGACGTCATATGAGGGGAAAAATGGATTTGAAAGCAAGTTTAAGCTAAGATTTTCTACCCTTTTCTTGGGATTTGGGAGCGTCTCCCACGAAAGCTTCTCCTTGGGACACAATGTTCTGGTTGGCTAAATGTGAGGGATAACCTTTCCCTCTTGCAGACACTGTAATTTCCCCATGAAAATAGGTAATAATATATGGAGTTAGACCAGTATGTGTGGGGTTAAATTATAGTCAGAAGGTGGATGAAGACTAGGAGTAAAGGCAACTGCCCAGAGACAGGGTCTCACACTATAAAGCAAAGTGGAGAAATAGGCTTGAGAGCAAACATGGAATCAAAAAATCATTGAGGTTGGAAGAGACCTCTAAGATCACCAAGTCCAACATCAACCCAACCCCACCATGGCCACTAAACCACGTCCCCAAGTGCCACATCCAGGCGCTTCTTGAACCCCTCCAGGGATGGGGACTCCACCACTGCCCTGGGCAGACCCTGCCAGTGCTTGGCAACACTTTTGGTGATGAAATTTTTCCTAATATCCAACCTAAACCTCCCCTGGCACACCTTGAGGCCATTGGTCTTCAGTGGATTTCCATTCCTCATTCACTGATGGATATTTTCTGTGGAAATGCTTTGCAAATAAAAAAGTTTTCTTTATGAAGTTGGAAAAATGCTTTAAAAAGCAATGTAAGGTTTCAGTCTCTTCTGGTAGCAATTAGGAATACAGGGTATCGGTGCCTTTGAAAACTGAGCCTCTTATTTAACTGTCTAAATACAGCTTTAATTTTCCTGCTTTTGGCACCTAAGCTTGAAAATTTTCTTCTTACAGATGAAAACAGATCATTATATAAAATTGAGTCTGTGCCATTTTTTTTTCTGCTTTGTGATAAAGAAAAAAAAGGAAGGAAGAGGATCACTTATCAGTATTTGTACCTTTTTTATTCTAACCCCTTTGAACCAGCTCTGGACCATTCTGGATATACGAAAAATACTTTATTTTTTTTCCTCAGAGTTAGACAACCCATGACAAGTGGATAAGTGTTGGTTGAGTGTGCAGCAGATACAGAGCAATAAGATGTGGTTTCTCCATACTACATCTTGTCAAGCTCTTTCTGACGTCTATATTTGCCAGTAAAATTCACCCATGCCTCAGGAGTAGCAATGGGAAAGGATTCAGAGATGCGGTCCTGGCTGTAACCCAGCTTTTGGACCCAAGACAAGACAATTTGTTTCTGAAGCCTCTCTTCCTCTACTCTTTTCCCATCTGAGATCAGCATTAATCTGGGGTAGGCTCTACCGAATTTTTCCATGATATGCCCAACAAGGCTTTGATTTCAGTACTGGTACAGCAGTTTCCAGCCAAGCTGCTGGCTTGAGGGGCGAACAAAGCAGTGGGGGAGGCAGGGGATGGGGATTTGAGTGTTACAGAAATCGGAGGGGGATGTCTTCATCAGCTTCGATGATAATGGGGAAAACAGAGCAGTCAGGGCTACCTCTGGTAAATGTGTTCCCAAGGAGCGATGGGCTGCCGTGTCAGGATGTTGTATTTGGGTTTGCTCCCGAAGGCTGATTTAACGAGGAAAAATGCATCAGGGAAAAAGGGAATGCACACACAGAGGGAAATGCTTCAGCTGCCGGAGGGGCTGTGAGAGGGAGGATAGGGTGGTCCTCACAAGTGTTTCCACATTTCTGGTTAATTGGACAGGTCCAGGCAGGTGCACTTGCCAAAATCATTGATGAGCTGAGCTATGGGGACCTCTGAGGTTCCTCCCACACCACCACCCCTCCAGCCAGGTGGCCCTTGGACCTCAGACCCCTTTACACTACTTTTTATAGTGGTGAAAAAATGCAAATAGCACCCTTGCTCTCCGAGACCACAAAACCAGCTCACACACAGCAGAGACACTAGGCCAGGGACAGTGAGATGCAAGAACATATTGGTATTTTCTGCAATTTCCTCATCTTTCTTTTTCCCACTGTTTTCTCCTGGAGGAGAGGAGCAGAACGAGGAGCAAAGACAGAGCAAAAGTGCAAGAGAAAAGGAAAAGAAAGAAAGAAAGGAAAGACATTTCCTAATTTGCCATTTCCAATTTTTCCATATATTTATGATATCTATGGCTGGTACATCTTCCTGGACATGATTTCATACCCTGAGAAGCATCCTTCCATGCAGCAGCTCAGTCCTGCCTGACAAAATCTGCCCCTTTTTGTCCCCAGAGCCAAACCTCCGGCTTCCCATACTCAGTGAATTCACTGTAATTGCCATAATCTGCTGCCTATTAAATCTGATAGCTCTGTTATCACTGTTAATAACAACTAATTAGTGAGGCTGTCACAGGGAGTGGTTCTGTAAGGAAAGGTATTTGTCCTTAACTTCACATAAAGGCTCTGTATTATTAAATCAGAGGAAGGCACATGGCTTCAAGGGCATTGATAACTTTTAATCCCTAGCAGTGAAGTGGAAACTCTTCACCGACTTCTCCCCGAGGAGGGACTTGGTTTGCACATTTGCCAAGAAAAAAAAAATCACTGGAAAGAGGTTACCAAAACTCCCAAAAAAGCAGCAAAAATAAATACAGCAAACTGCAAAAATGCCAAAAACGAGAGCTGGGATGGAGAAAGCAGCAGGGTGCAGGCAGCTCTGGGGAGATGCAGGGCAGGAGGATGTGATTAGATGGTGGAATAAAAAGGGAAAGGAGTCTCTTCTCTTGACATCGTTGGAAGTACCAAACCACCTCCTCACCTCCAAAGATTTGTGGAAACCCATCAGAAATTGCCACTGAAGAGTGAAGGATGTTTTCAGTTTCGATGATGAAATGTGAACGCTTTTCCCACAGTCATTTTTTCCCTGCTCAGTAAAAAGTAAAAAATAACCCACATTTCTCGTTCCTAATTCTATGATTTCCTCCATGACCCAAAACCTCCATAAACCAGAACATAAAGAGCTGCTTTTTCAGGAGAGGGGAGGCATTTGTTCACCCAAGCCCTGACTTTGCAATGGGATTGCCTCAGACCTCGCTCAGGTTTCTGCTCTTTGAGGAACACCTCCTGCTTTTTCAGGAATGGGGATTGAGAAGATGGAGATGTTCAGAGGAAAAGGTAGCAAATAAATACACCCCTCAACCATTTTTTTCACATGAAAGGACGTATTTAGGGTCTGTTTCACATCATAGCTAGATGAGAATTGAGCATCGCCTCCCAAAAGTCATTAGAATAAACTAGAGTAAATGAAATAAAACCCCATCCATGCAGAAACAGCCCCCTTTGCTCCTGAGCAGAAACCCCCTAGATAGTCCATTGCAGGTGCTTATTGGGTGAAACTCTTAAATGTGAATAGCAACCTTAATCACTTTGGCAGTGAGTGCCTTCGCTTTCCAATATTTGATAAAACAATAAAATATCCGAATCTTTACGGTCTCTCTTTAATTAGAGCAGCAGCAGCTTAGTGAGGTGATGAATGGTCCTGTGGTGACTTTGAGAAGGTGCCCTCACGCTGCTGCCAGGTTTGGGAGGTGAATCTGCCGGGTTTTGTGTATTTTACTGCTGCTGCCATTTAGGGGGCTTTGGCATCTGGTTTCCTTTGTAAGACAAAAAGAAGGGCTGGTCCTAAAAGCTTCCTTAATGGATGTTTGGGACCTTGTAAAGGGAAATGGTTGTGTAAAAGATGTCACCAGGGACAAGCTTTTGGTTCTGTCCTTTAATCTTCCTCTTTTCCCTTTTCCTCTCACGACTGCTGCTGGTTGGTCACCTGCAGCCGATATTTTCTCTCCCAATTTGTAGGGGGAACAACAGCACATCCAGGAAGATGCATTTTCTCATGCTCAAAGCACTGGCCTAAACACTCAGATACACAAGTCCATCCATTTGCCCTGCCACCCAATGCCTAACATCCCTGGAACTGTCACTTCTGCTACCATAGCCTGCCTCAGTTTCCCCAATTAGAAAAAATCAGTAGTTTTTAGGAAAGGTGGCAGGTACTTAAGCTAATTATTTAGAAGTAAGAGGCTATTAGGTGAAAATGTGTTTTTCTAGGAGACAAACATACCCTTTACAACTGTCCTACTGTTTTTAAACCCAGAATTAAGCAGTGATCTTACTTTCACATGTCATTGTTGTCAGCAGATCCAGATGTTTGTCAAAGAGGCAGAAGTTGGCCACCTCCACAGACAATGAACAGCAAGATGCCTTATTGCCAGGACTCTTCCTTCCTGACAAACCTCGGTCTTGCCCTGGCTTGTCTCAGGTGTGACTGGTGGTGTCTTCATTGACAAACACGGAAGACAAGGCTGAAACTTGAAATACGTGGCAGGTTGCTTGCTGGAGACATTCAGAGGCCACGAAGATGCTCAGGACTGAAGGACCTCTGCTATGGAGACAGCTGAGAGAGTTGGGGTTGTTCAACCTGGAGAAGAGAAGGCTCCGGGGAGACCTTAGAGCACCTTCCAGGACCTGAAGGGGCTACAGGAAAGATGGGGAGGGACTTCTTACAAAAGATGGAGTGATAGGATGAGGGGTGATGGCTTTAAACTGGAAGAGGGGAGATTTAGACTGGATATTGGGCAGAACTTCCTGGCTTTGAGGTGTTGAGGCGCTTGCCCAGGTTGCCCAGAGAAGCTGTGGGTGCCCCCTCCCTGGCAGTGCCCAAGGCCAGGTTGGCCGGGGCTTGGAGCAGCCTGGGCTGGTGGAGGTGTCCCTGCCCATGGGGGTTGGACTGGGGGGGTTTGAGGTCCCTTTCAACCCAAACCATTCTGTGGTTCTGGCCTCAGCCACAAAACACCGGGTCACTGCAAAAGTGATCCAGGCTGTTGCGTGTCCTCTCCATACAAGACTAGGAAGAAAAATATTGGCTTCAACAGGAACGAGGATTTGCAAAGCCACAGCTCCACGGCTGATTTACAGCATGCATTTACATATATATGGACACCCCCCCCTTCCAAAAAACAGCAGACCAGATTGCTGCCTCAGTTGCCACAGTGTAAATCAAGGTCGGCTTGGATTGTGATGGAGTTTGCTGCCCCAAGCACACAGGCAGATGTTCCCCCTGCAGAGTTAGCAGCCGCAGCCAGCAAGGGGAGATTTCCCTGGGAAAAGAAGTTTCCCCATCTTAATATGGCCAGATATATGCTTTCAATTGCAGACTACAAAGTGAGTGATTTTAGGTGCTGGGGTTTGATATCATAATGTGCCCTATTTTCCATCTTTCAGGCATGAATAATGGAGAGTTGTGTCTGCGAATGCACCAGTCTTTCAGGATGCTGGCAAAGGAAGTGCAAATCTCCAGAGCTCTGCCGCGACCGCTCTCCTTTCATCTAATCCTGGGGCCAGGCAATTGTTGGAAATGTATTTGGTGGCCAGCAAAGAGCTGTCCTTATTGGTGACAGAGGAGCTAAGCATGGAGTAACGTGGGAAGAAACGAGCCAGCTTCACCCCGCAGACAACAATCCACCCCAGGACTGTGGCTGGTTTCACACTGTGCAGAAATCCACAAACAGGCTCAACTGAGGGCGCACACAGCTACAGGAGGTGAGTATTGTCTCCTTGGAAAGCACCAGGTGCGTTGTGCAGGGATAAGGCCAAGCTGCTGTGTTTGGATGAGTCCAAGGCTGTTCTGGAGCCCACTATAAACTTGATCCAGTTACGATCCCATCTCTTCCCTGTGTTCAGGAACATTCTTGCTGGGCAAGCAAATCTCCAGGCAACTGGAGACAGTCATAGAATCACAGCATGGTTTGGGTTGAAGGGACCTCACAGCCCCCCCAGTCCAACCCCCATGGGCAGGGACACCTCCACCAGCCCAGGCTGCTCCAAGCCCCGGCCAACCTGGCCTTGGGCACTGCCAGGGAGGGGGCACCCACAGCTTCTCTGGGCAACCTAAATCCACTGGACTTGTCTGCCTCAGGCACCCAGGCCATGCTTTGGTGACACCTTTCATCTCTTGTGCCTGACCATGGAGAAACATGCCACAGGATCTAAGGTGGCCGTGATCCTTGGGTTAGAAAAGAGCTAGGAGGGATGAACTGGAATAAACACCTCCTTGGGTATACTTTATTCAAAGCTGGAAAGGTTGCTATATGCTTATCTGATGTGAGAGGGTCGCCAGTCTGCCAGAGAAGTGCTGAGTCCAGGAAGACAGCATTTCTCCTGGGCTTCTTCAGCAACACCCCTGCCCAAGCTTCTCCTGGGTTTTTCCCTGGTGATAATCTCTGTGTGCACTGTGCAAGAGCAAATTCACTCTTCCAACTCCGCCCCTTGAGATGAGTAGCTGAATGAGCAGGTTCCCAAGCTGGAACCCAAGATCCCTAAAAGCTTGAAGGACATTAACCCCAAATGGGTCTTTATGGGGGATAATTGTAGCCTGTGAGGCCTGAAACGTGCCATGTTGACATAAAAACATGTCACAGAGAGCTCCATGCGATGGAGCTTTAAAGCTTGGTTGTCCTCCTGTTTGCAGCATTGCCCATGGCCACATTTCTCCAGCATCAGGGTGAGGAGCATTGCAACCACATCTCCAGTCAGGGTGAGATTAATCTTCTCTTTCACAAAACCTTGGGATGGTACAAAACAACAGAGAATCAACCTCCATCCTCACTGGGATTTGGGAGGGATCATCTTCTGCACCTGAAGGTTTGCTAGGGTCAGGTCCCCTGTCAGACCTCAATCTGGGCTTCAGCCATTGCAGGGTTTGTCTGTGACAAGGAGATGTAAGAGCAAAGCAACAAGACCATCAGAGACCAAACAACCTTGCTGTGTATGCTACTTATTAGGTGTCTTGTCCTTCATTTTGCTAACCAGCAATGAAAAAGCCAACCAGCCAACCAAAACAGAAACCCCTACTGCTGCACAGGTTGGATTTCTCATGATTGGATGTTCTGGTGTCGCTGATGAGGGCATTGCTGGATAGGAGGAAGGCATTTCCAGCAGAATTCAGATCCAGGCTTCAAATCCAGTTATATTTCAAAGTGTTCAGATTTTGTCTTGGATTAGGAGGAATTTGGATCTGTCTCCACAATTTGGAGAATTCAGAGCCTGAAACTGGCACTGATTTCAAGGCTTTTTTTCATGACTTTTCACTGCCTTGATGTTAGTATCATCCATTGATTCATTATCTCAGTGATGTAAGTACAGCCCAGAGACAGGTTTGAACTGAAACTTTTGAGACCACTTCCAAGTTTTCTAACACATTCCAAGACTTTGACCTTACCAGCCTTTAAGGTGAATGTGGCTGGCAAATGTTTTGTTCTTTCCTGAAAACCGAGATAAAATCGTAACAGTAAAGTTTCTGTTCTTTCAAGGATAAAAAAAAAAACAACCTTTCACTGAACCCAGTGTTTTGCAAGGGTTTGGCAAAAATCCCCCCTGAATTCAGTCTTCAATGAGAAATGTGAGCATTTTCTAAGGAAGCAGACACTTCCTACACAGAAAAAAATAAATCAGTTTGGATTGTTTCATTCCCCTCAAATCATTCTTAAAAATGGTGCGACTGTGAACATCTTAACAGCTACCCCCTGGATGCAATGCCACTTCTTAACCTATTGAATCACCTTCTAGGAGAAATCCTGCCAAACTCTGCTTTTCTTAATTTTTTTCTGCCCAGATTTCTTCATCCTGGCTCAAGTGATTGATGGATGTCATATCTGCCTCCATGCACACTTGGGTAGCTCACAGCGTCACACACTGTGATCGTTCCCTTTGGCACTTCATGCTTTCTGCAAAGCTGATGCCCAGATAATTGTTCCTTTGCTGGCTTCCCATCCCACTGCTGGGCCAAATTCTGCCTTGTAACCCCTCCTGGAGGATAATTCAGTGTATTACTGCTTCAGAGAGTGCTTTCCAGTTTATTAGATGGGAATCTTCCATCTCATCAACCAGGAAGCTTTTTGTGTTTGGGGTTTTTTTTAAGCATCATAGCATACTAAATCTTTCCCTGCCCTCTCCAATTAGCGTGTCCAATAACCACTCCAGCAGTGAGAGAAAGCATTATTTTAAAGGCCTGTATTCTCCCTCATCTTGTAAAATTAGGTGCTGTTATGACTTTCCTCCAGGGAAGCATTTGAGGATATTCTTTGCTTCCAATCACCATTATAACATATCCCCTTGTATTTCATCTTTCCCCTGGGCTGGAGGATAGAGGTGCAGAAGCACAGCTTCCCACCCTAGAATTTCATCAGCCATGGTAATTTTCCACCTGCTCCAGGAAGCCAAGCAGAAGCAGAGAAGAACATCAGCAAGAGATCTGCAAGGTTATTTTTTTCCTCCCTTGTACTCCTAAAGATCCATCTGTGGTTCAAAGGGATGTCCCCCTTATCCTCATGTAGCACCACTTATCAGAGAGCCTCATCCTCTGGCTCCGTACTCTGGATTAATTGTGGCTTTCATCAAAACCTCTGGTTCTCATGGCAAGGGTCTTCCTTCTGCTTAATTCTGCCATTGGTTTTCCAGCCTTGTCAAGATGCATGCATAGATAGAAAAGCCAGGAGATGGAAAAGTCAGGCGATACCTCTGTGCTCACCTGCACCAGTGTCCTGTATAATTTAGCTGTTCAATCCAGCATCTCCCAGACACAACCCATAATGCCTGACCAGACCAAACCATGGGGTCTATAGGCCTTGGTTTTCCTTCTGAAATGCAAAGTCCCTGGGGCAATGGTGAGGACAACTCCCTCCCATGAAATAGTTTACAATTCCCACGTGTTTTAAGGCAGCACTTCCCAAGGACCCCACCTCAAGCCTTGTGCTAACGTGTGTTCCCCAAACTTTGCTCCATGAATGAAGTGTCTGGTTCCTTGTATCTCCTGGTCAGCTGATATCGCTGTCTAAGAAGATAGTTGCACTAAAATCTGTTTTATTGTTGTTATTTGATTTTTTTTTTACCATGCGGAGTAATACAATGAAAAGAATGGTACATCCACCTGAATTTTCCTTTCCTTGCTCCTTGAGGGACAGGGTGGATGTGGTCCCCATTGCCTCTACAAACCTGTGTTTACCCCCCCCACAGGCTCCATCACCTCATTGCATGATCCTGAAAAGGGAGGACTCCTCTATTCCATGATGGTGTTGAAGGAAGAGGATGTGCCACAGTTGCTTATCTTGAAACTTTAGCAGCACAATTTGACCCCAGATGACTCCCTCCTCCTATTTAACCTGTTTTTATGCTGCCTGACCCTCCATCTCCCTCCCTTTATTCCTGGGGAGCAATAAATCAGGATTCAGTGTTGTCTGTATAATGAGAACCCCAGGCCTTGTTTCTCAGCTGGCGTAAATGAATGTGTATCCACCAGTTCCACTGTAGTCAACATGCACTTGGGGTGAGCACCAACCCCTTTTCCCCTCAGTCTGTTTTGGTCCTCTCTGTAATGCTGTAAAATAAAATGCCCATGTAAAAAGATGTCTGTCTTTTTCCTTTTTTTTCCCCCACTAGACATTACAGAAGAGCAATTTCCCCAAAGTGTTCTCTAGAAGCAGCATACAGTGTGGCTTGATTAGTTTGCAAGCTTTTTCTTCTGTGGTACAGCTGCCCAGAAATCAGGCTGAGAGCAAGGGTGGGAAACTTTGCATCTCACAGCCTCAGTGCAAAAACTTTCTGCCTGTTTAGCTGGTCTTTTGCCTCCAAAGAGCCTCTTTTGCTGTTCTTTCCCTCTGGGCCTGCAGAAGCAACTGTTTTCTTAATGCTATTTCTTGGTTTGTTTGGGGATTTCTTTTTTTTCCCTTTTCTGCTTTTCTTTTTATATGTATAAGAATGGTGTATGTAGAGAGGGAGAGGTGTTAAGCATGGAGTCGATGCTCAGTTGACAAGACACAGAACAGAGTCCTCTCAGGAGAATACGAATGTGTCGGGGAAAGGCAATCCCAGATTGTTTGAAATTCAGTGCTAACAGCCCAAACATATGTCTGAGTCGTCAAGGGAGATTTACAGAGGAGATTTACGTTGTGGTGGCTGGAAATCTTCTCCTACCACCTTCCCACTAGCACTGCTGAGAGCCACCAGCTCCCCATTCTTGTGATGGAAGAAACATTTACACTATCGTTTCACAAAAGATCCTGTTTTGGATGTGGTTCGCCTCTTGAAAACTATCCCAATAAATGACATCTGGTGTCAGCAGGGCTGCTTGGGCATCCTCAAGCTTCTAGGGTCTTAACAAGAAACTAAATGAGGTCCTGTGGAGTTCACCACTGAAGTCTGTCCTGTGCTGCGATACACTGAGCAAAGAAAAAGCTGATACAGCCTTGTTCTTTGGGGAGAATCCTCAAACATGCCCTAAGTGCCTAAAAACCAGGCTGGGTTGTGTTGTTGAACTGTATGAGCAGGGAAGTATAGAGGCTCAAGGCTGTGAGATGTAAACACCTTTCACCAGTCAACCGCATCCCTCTGTAAATAAATCCCTGTGTTCGAGAACAAAACCCGCTTTCTCTCTTTATTTCCAACTGTGAAGACCAGGACCTTTATCCATGGACATTGCCCAGTCTTTCTCATGGGTAAATGATTTTTTTTTCCATCTTTGGTATACATTTAAGGTCTCTTGCCTGTAGTGGATTCTCTGGTGTCTAATACAGAAGCCTGTTTTTCACCCCTCCCTTCTGAGCTTGTGAGTCTTTCACCCCTATCTGCTGCTTTTCCCCAGATTTCATTATCTCTGAGAAGACTTTCCTCTGCTTTGAAACTGGTGGCAACTGATAAATGAATTCACTGTGTTAGCACAAGACGCTCCAAAAGAGCAAATACTGCTCCTTTCCTGTGCTCACTGCCCCATTCCCCGGAGAGAAAAAGAGGAGAATGGGATCAGATGAGGTGCTGAGGGCAGAGGTGCTCTCCTCTGGAAGTTAATGGCAACTGAGCATTTTCCTCCCCTGATGCTCCTTCTGCAAACAGAGAGTAAACTGGCACGGCACAGTGTCACACTCATTAAAGCGACCGCAAAGACCCCTGCTCATGGCCTTACCCCTTTCATGTCCAGCACCTTGCCCATCTTCTAAGGTCTGATGTGCTTTCAGGTGAAATCCCAGCAATTGAGGACTGCCAGCATGCAAGAAGCTGGCGAGAAGTTCAGAAAGCTTTTATTCCTCTCTACTTTTTGGTTTCATTTTGGTTTTTTTTCCTCAAATCTTTGTATTTTCAATTACTGTCTATAAGCACAGACTATTTATAATCAGGGGAAGGTACTCCACCCACGCTACCAAGAGATACAGCATGGTTCAGAGCAAGGTTCAGAGCTTGGGAATCATTCTTTTTCAGGTCCCTTGTTTTACTGGAAAATCAATAAAAAACAACTGATGTAAGTCGAGCCCAAGTATTCCCCCCCTCCTTTTCAGAGAAATGAAAAAAATTGGAAAAACAAGCATTTAGGGTCAACCCAAAATATTTCCCTTGACCACCTAATTAAATTTTTTCTTCATTTCTAAGTTATTAAAAATAAACAGGTCCACTCTGAGAGAAATTCCACTTTGAAATGACAAATGGAAGCTGAAAGGTTTTGCTTTGAAATTGCTCTAGTGTTTCTGATGTGAAACATAAGACAGGTTGAAAAGAAACATTTTGACATTTCCCTTCCATCATCCCCATACTTTTATTTTCAGCTCAAGCCATCAGCTACACTCAACCCATGTTCACAAATAACACACTGCCCCCAACCCTCCAGTTTTAATTGGATTAATTCTCTGTGAAAAAATGTCTCTACACAACATTTGGTCCAGGCTAATCAACAACTTCTAATTTCTGCTTGCTTCCTTTGGAGTTTGCTGATCATCCAGCAATGGTGAGGACAATAATGATTTGGTGATTACAGCCCAAAATGAGAGGGAGGAGAGAAGAGATCACTTCATTTTGGAGGGAAGGAAGGGCAGAGAAGTGGGAAGAAATTACATAAAACTATTTCCTAAGCAAAACTCCAGGGCTGTGACCCCAGAGGTGCTGCAGAGCTCGACCCATCATCAGAGGTATGTTTGACCCATCAGGACCAGGCACATCACAGCACCCAGATGTGGGAAAAGACCAGCAGCCAAACACAAGGGGAGAACCATTGCTGGCCACCCCGGCTCTTGGACTGACTGTGAGGAGGAAGAAGAGAGTGAATCCATAGAATCACAGCATGGTTTGGGTTGGAAGGGACCTTTACAGCTGATCCAGCCCAACCCCTGCAGTCAGCAGGGACATTGGTACCACATCAGGTTGCTCACAGCCCCATCAAGCCTGGCCTTGAATATCTCCAGGGATGGGACCTCGACCACCTTTCTGGGCAACCTGTGCCACTGATCTACCATCCTCATTATAAAAAATTTCTTCCTTAAATTCTTCCAAGGGCTGCCTCAAGGGTAGGTTTTAAAGAAGAGCCTCTTTGTTTCTTTGTGAAAATCCTCTTTTAAACATCCCTCTTCAAGCCAACACTTTCACAGACTGCAGTTGAAACTGGATAATCATCTGGGTTAAAGTAAATCTTCCTCTTCTTGCAAACTGGACATTATTCTGCTGATTTTCCTGCTCCTTCCACACATCTCTCTATAATTACATCAAAGAGAGAGGGCAGCACATTCATTAGACACGGCCACAAAGCGATCAAGAAGACATTGTGTTGTGACACATGGCACTTACCCCACAAGCTCTTACATCCATGCCATGCCCCAGCATAGTTCTTTCAAAGGGATTTTAGGCTATGTTGCTAGGAGGAAGAATTTTCCAGGAGCAGAGGATCTTTCCAACAACATTGATATTTCCAAGGGCACATGGAAGTGTAGCTTTGTTAGTCCTGACCCTGCAACAGCCCCACCTTTGCTCAGCTCTCACTTTAAATGAGCTGTGATCAATTAAAAGCTCTGTTCGCTGCTTATTCAAAGAGCACATAAATCATCAGAGTCTGATATTTCCTTTTGGACTGCCTTTGGACGTCTGAAAATAAAGCCGGTGCCAACTCTAAATATTTCATGTCTCCATGTTCCCAAGCTCAAATGAGCCTGACAGCCTTGGTAAGCTGTAAGGAAACAACCAGAACAGACCAGAAATCTTGGAGGAAAAAAAATTCACCTCCTATCACCTCTGATGGGAAAGTATTCCTTTTGGTTTTCTTCCTTTTTTAGATGAATGTGAACCTGCAGGGCAGCAAACTGGAGAAATCCAGCTCCGTTTGTTGAAATCCAGCTGCAAAGACCCAAAGGAGCTTCTAACTCTGAAATTATTTCAGCCTAGAGAGGAGAAACACAGAATATCACAGAATATCCCAACAAGGTGCTGTGAAGCAGCTGCAAATTGGCTCTAAAAGGTGGAGGATGATATTTGTCTACCTGGAAATATGTCTTCCTCATTGGTAGCTCCTCATCAAAGATGGTGGGCCTGTATATCTGTTTTCTCTCCTGCCCCTCTTTTGAGGGTAAAAGCAGGATCATGCTTTCCCAGGCCATCAATGTGGCACTTTGGAATGTGTCCCATATTTACTTAAAATAAATAAATCTGTTTTCGACCAACTTTCTCATGCTAATCAAGTCACTGGAGACAGTGAAGTCAAACGGTGTGGGACACTGCTTGTGCTTACCAGGGAGGGAATGACACTCCTGCCCCTTGGTAAGACCAGATTCATAGCATCGTGCCTGCAGCCTCCTCAAAATTGTCATTGCCAGGTGCCCTGGGACTGTGTTTAGAATCATAGGATCACAGCATGGTTTGGGTTGGAAGGGACCTTTAAAGCTGATCCAGCCCAACCCCTGCAGTCAGCAGGGACATTGGTACCAGATCAGGTTGCTCACAGCCCCATCAAGCCTGGCCTTGAATATCTCCAGGGATGGGGCCTGCACCACCTCTGGGCAACCTGGGCCACTGATCGACCACCTCATGGGGAAGAGCTTTTTCTTCATATCCAACCTAAATCTGCCCTTTTCCAGTTTAAAACCATTCCCCCTGGTCCTGTCGCTCCATTCCCCAGTGAACAGCTCTTCCCCAGATTTCTTATAGGCACCTTTCAGGTCCTGGATTTTTTTATTGGATTGGTTTAGCTCAACCACAGGTTGCTGCCCAGGCAATCTTATCTCCAAACAAGAACCAGTGCTAACTGGGGAGCAAAACTTTGTCTCACCATTGGATTTTGGAAGCACAACCATTAATTTCTTCCACCAGTGGTGCAGAGATACTGATGGCCACATGGGCTACTAGATCAGGCAGAGTGACTCCTTTCCCTTCGTAAATATGGTCTGTCTTCCTTAGCTAAGAATAAAAGGCTGCTTCTCTTCCTAGACCCTTGCCTTGTTGGCAACCCTACCTATGAAAACTGCTGGACTGTAAAAAGAACGGCATCTCCAGTGTCCTGTCTTCAGTTGAGTCTGCTGTTCAGGATCCCATCTGACAGCCCACCTAAGCCACTCAAGTAAAGTGGCTTGGCTTCCATCAGGTGATAATCCAGTCTGCTGTCTAAAAGCAGAGGGAAGAGGCACAGTTCCATAAAACCAGAGGTGGATGCCTGGAAAACTCATTAAAAGCCCTCAAAATACAATGGATAATGAATCCTTAGTGGGCCATAATGTTTGTGTAACCCAGTGGGCAGCTGACACCACATTTGTCTTCCGAATGTTACCTCTGGTCCCTTAAAACACATTATCAGAGCAGATCTGTGTTGCTGGAGGACTGGAAACATAAACACTCCAATTAAAATCTTTATCAGTCAGACAATGCCTGAGAATTGAAGTCCTGTGCCGAGCCTGTCCGTCCCCCACTGATGCCCCTTCAGATACACTGTTAAAAAAGCTCTGCAAAATGGGCTGGGGAAAACACCGGCCTTTTGCTGTTTGCCAGCTAATTGTGGGTTGCTACAGCTTTTTGTGGTGGTGGTGTGTTTTGGTTTTTCTCTATCCCCCAGCATTGAAAATTCATTAGTCACAGGGGCGTGAGGTTAAACAGCGCTGCGTGCAAGTCACATTTTATTTTAGGTTGCATAAGCTTCACAGAATTTCTGCCTAATGCTTTTGCATTCTCTCGTGCCCTCTCCTCCTCTTTTCCATTATTCTTGTCAGTCTAACAACTAACAAGACTGATCTTGCTCGCTGCTTTCTGATCCCTGCTCCCCCTCCCAGCTCTCAGTTTACAGTAGTTTTTATTGTAATACAGCTGAATAGGAAAGATTCAAAGGCACAAAGGACCACGAGGGATTTGCTTCCTGTCAGTCTTCATTGAAGCACGGGTGTCTTTGTGCCCTTGAAATCTCACCAGCAGCAAGAAACTGAGGGATCTTATGCTGATCTTCAAACTAATCCTCACATTGCTCTTGTTCTACCTCCTCGCAGCTTCCTTTTGGTACTCAGGTTCATTGATCAAGGAGTAGGGAAGTTAAAAGAAGTAGCAGGTTTGCACCAGCTGGGAAGCTGACCTCTGATGCCTCTTTAATAGCAGAACATGTGGTCTTTGCTCTGTATTTTTATTCTTGTTCCTTATTTCACAGGCATCATAATGATGCTGGAGTGTCTTCCATTCCTATTTACGCTGTGATTACAGCCATTTGGATGCACATAATTTGAAGTCTTTAAACTTTGAATCTCTAGGACTTTAAATCAGTGTCCACATCTCCATCCGAATGAGCTGCCCACTCTCCATTTCTAATTAAGGGAGCAAAATGGGTACTTTGAGGAATGACTCATCATTTACCTAGGTAGATTTCTAAAACAGACCAAATTAATTGGATCCTGTTTTGCCCCATTGGCAAAAGAAAGGGAGCTCAAGGCAAGAGCTCCAGTGGAGATTTCTACTTTGAAGATCTGTTCACTTGGCCAGAGGAAGCCCATTGTAGATGAGTGGCTGAAGAGTGGGCATGTAGACTGAGGATGTTTAATATTAGGGAAGATTCAAGCAGAATCAAAGTTTCTGGGATGGACACAAGGTCAGATAAGGGCTGTTAATCTGGATTATGGGTACTTTAAGAATAGTGATAATGGTTCTTTGTAGATATAAGACCATTTCAGCTATGTTCTTGCCTGACGTCTTCGAGAAATGTCCTGTACTCTAAAGATAAAGGCACAGTGACAGCTCTGGGTAGGAAACCATGAGGTTTAATGAGGATATAGGGTGGGTTGTAGGTGGAAGGAAATGTCAGGGTGAAGAAAAGGATTTCTGTGGCACATCTGCTAATGGCTTGCTGGTTTGGGCTGTTCATCTGCAGTTGCCAAAGGATCTCAGGAAGTTATTGGAGATAGTCATACTTGGGTGTATTCTCGAACCCTGGGCTATATTTACTACTCGTGCCAGGCTCAACACTTGGTGACATGTAATACATGCTCAGAAAAATGAAAAAGGAAGGGTGTGATGTTCATCCCAACAGCGATGCAGTGTTGACACTGATGGAAGATGCTGGCTAATGAGCATGTGGATGGTGAACATGTAATGCAGCTCTCTTCCAAGGAAGTCTGTCCTCTGGGCCAAAGTGTCAGGCCCTCTCAGAGAATGCTTCAACCAGGATGCCATTTTTATAACCTTTATTTTGACTTTGGACAAACAAGATCAACAGAGCTCCCATATTTTGCTTGTGTACAACCAGGTTTCTCAACATAGTTAAAAAAAAACATCATCTCCTCTCTGCAGTGATGAACACCAACCAACACGCCCACCTCAGGGCATATAAAGGACTCAGAGATACTTCAGCTTTTGTTTTTCAGCAGGAACAACTATTTAGCATAAACTGACCTAGGCGTCTACAAGCCATGGAAATCCCCCTTTGGAAAATGTTCTTGAGGAAGTAAATTGAGGAGGGAGATGGATGGGAGAACAGTTAGAGGCCAACCATGCACTCTATCAACCTTAAACGAATGAGCTGTCACATGGATATATAGGGAGACAGATACAGGTTAGTAAATTAAAGCCCTGACAGCTCTTGACTCCAATCCAACGTGCTAATTGGAAAGACTTCAACTGTTGCTGTCCCCAGAGACCTATATCTCAATCACAGGCCTGCCCTCTCCAGGTCAGCCCAAAGAGCTGTTATTGTCTACTGCCTGGTCTTTTCCTGGAAGAGGCTCAGGAGAATAAGAACAAGAGAAAATATGTTTTCTATACTCGTACATGGCTTTTCTGGGCTCTGCTGTGCCTGAGTAGGAGCACACAGAGAAAGGCCTGATCCTCACCTGGTGTCAAGTCAATGTCTCACCACCTTAGAGTTGCTACCACCATCCAAGAAGCTATGCTACTTTGTGCAGATTGGAGACCTTCCGGTGGTGGCTGATGGCAGAGTTACTCCACTTTAAACTGAGAGAGGATCAGTCCTCATCACACCAATGTCATAAACACTGAAATTTCACACTCTTAATTGCAGCTGTAACTGATTCCACTATTATTGGCTAAGTACCAATTCTGCAGATTTACAATAGCCTGTGGCATTTTCTACATTCAGCATTTGATGTCCCAAAATGACTTGGATAACACTGTGCTAACCACCAAGGTGGTATCTGAGATACTGTTCTTTCTTGCTTGATCGGCAGGAAATAACTTGGTTACATGCAGGGAAAACTTGACTTTCTAATGGCTACTTTGACTTTGCTAGTTGGATCCATCTCATCTTGAGTCATAAAATCATCCTAGTTCCCTTACAGGATACTGAAATCTTTGACACTTCTTGGCCCTTTCCCAACTGCTCTGTGTGTAGCTATCCACCAGAGCTGGACCCAGAGACTTTATTACTAAGCCACATAACTCTTGCTCTCTTTTTAATAGAGAGAATTCGACATCTTGGTCTCTTCTGTGGAAGCTATAAGAAAACTTGGCAATGCACGTTTTTTTATATGGCATCATAACATAAATGCACAGATGTTGAGCTGGGGCAGGTGCTCTGAAGTTATTGGAAAGGCTGTCCTTCCTGGGAGGCAAAATGCCATCACCTCATTCAAAATCAGCCAAGAAACGCAGACAAATCCTCTACTTCTTCCAAGAGAGCCTCAAGAGCTACAATTACCTCAAGAAATTAGGACCGCAGCTCTTCCCCATGACCCAGTAGTAGCAATTGATGAAAATACTCCTCTGAATGTCTGCTTCAGTTGAGACCGATCCCATCAGCAATCCCGAGCAAGGTAAAGTTTTATTAGCAAGTTATTGCAATTCCACCTTATTGAAACACTTTTCCTTTGATCTCTTAGAAAATAAGCATTTTTGGTAAATCCTTGTTCATCTAAATAACAGAAAAGAGAGACATTTCTGTTGCCATGCAATGGGCTATAGAGGCACATGGTCAATGCCATCACAGTGAGATGGAGGAGAGGAAGGCTTCATGCTGGAGTATTTTTCAAACCATCTATTCAAATATATTGTTGCCAAATAGTTAAGCTACTCAGAAGGGCATTTGATACTGGTGTCTAGGCAGCTTGGATCTGTTATTTAGGGAGAGTGGAGCAAACACTGCTCCAGAGGAAGTCGGCAGGAGGGCATCTGTGGGAGGGTTCAAAGAGAAGATGCATCTGGTGTATAACATCAGGATGTAGGATAGCTAAAAAGGCAGTCAAATGCCACTGTATTATGTTCTCATCTCACACCCGTTTCACATGGATGGATTCAGATATTTTGGGTCTGGTAGGAAAGTGAAAGATGGTGAAGGAAAAAAATGGGAGCTGAGCCCAGTATTCAGGGTGTCTCAAGCACCAAACTCCAGAACAGCTGGGATCCTGGAAGTGACCTCCAGGTGACAACCCTGATGAAATATGTACTAATTAGACTAATAAAATAGATATAACCAAGGAACCCTCACCCCTCAGTGGCTTCCAAAAGGCCTGATACTTCCATGACATCCATGAAGCTACTCCTGATTTGTACCTTGGAGTAGAATGACCAGATCCAGCTTCTACCAAACTGTGCCCATCACACATGTCCCAAAAGAAGGAAGGCACATCCTTTGTGGGCTAACCTCATGCTGGATCATCCACCTGTCCTATCACAGTTCCCAACACATTTTCCCAAGAAACACCTCAGGAAGAAAGCTTTGGTTGCTTCTTGGTCCCAGAGCTCCTGCCATGGTGTCATGCAGCTTCTGGGTTCAAGATCTGGGCAAGCTGTTGCTACCACACGGCTCCAGGTGAGGAGCCTGGCTCAGGGCTTGAAAGCTGGGCAGCCCTTCCAGCTCAGCGCTGCTCCAGAGGCAATCAGCTCTGCAGTGATGAGAGCTCGGCCATGAGGCACGTTCCCACTCCTGAAACAGCCTCTTTGCTACTGTGCCTGGGACTTCACCCCAGCTGACCCTTGACTGAGCACTCACACTTGGCTTTTAATTACAGTTACAATTAGCATTGGTTTTTTGGCTTCTTTTCATACAGTTTTTCAGGGAACAGAAGCTGCTGAAGCTACTGCTGCAAGCTCACTGTGGAGGAAGGGATGTGGGAAGGAAGACTACCACGATGGAAAGGCAAGGAGAAGGAGAACTAGCAACCATATCAATTCTCACATTGCTAACATCTCTGCTCCAGTGATACCAGCTCCAGTTGTTTCACTGATCAGCAAGTAAAACATGGAATAATGCTCTTCATCCTGATCTTGATTTGAAGTTTACTGCTTTTATTTCAGATCTACAAAAGGCCTTGGGAACCCAAAAGCTCCCCTTTTCCTCTCACACACTTACATCTCATGTATGATTAAAGGATGCTGCCCTTTTCATACCATCTGACTTCATGACAGCTTTGGAAGTCAACCTGAGTTTGCATTGGGCAGTCGAGCAGCGATGATGCGGTTGTGTGCTCTTCCCAAGACCCCCATGGGGACATGGACTCTGTAGCACGACTCCAAACCACAGCAGACTTCAAAGGAGTATGGTCCTTGGGTATTTTTCTCTGTTTGCGTGCTGAATGTCTTCCCAGGCTTCCTGAGATCTGTCCAGATCTTCTCTGCCATTGACTTGGGCTGCTCCTAGATGAGCTTTGCCCAAGACACAGTCCCACAACTGTAGGTGAGGCATCTTTCGACTATCAGAGTGATGTTATCAGATCCCACCAGTACCCGGTTTGCTAGGGCTTAAGGACCATTACTCCACCCAATACAGCCCACACTCTCGGTCATGGGAGCCCACACTGTCCTCCAATTCTTCACCATGATGGGTCTAGCTTTACAACCTTACTGCTGTCCTACAGCACACAAAGGGTTATTGTGCAACCAAGGAGTTAATGGTGTGGCAAGGACATACAAGGAAAGCATTAATCACAAGGAAAAATGTGAGGAATGTCACTCTCTGCAAAATTAAGCCCTTGTTATCAGTGTGAAAGACTACCATTCTGGCACAGGCTGGGGTTTGTTTCCCTCCCAGAAGTCCATCAAGTCAATACCACTGACACAAGGCGTGATTTACCTCTTATTCTGCAAAGGTGGGCCTTACATGGTCACTAGTCACCTCTAACTACAGTGACAGAGACCTCACTGCCTTGTCAGTCAGGGCTGACAGGATCCTTGCAGGGCTGCAGGATCCCAGTATCTCAAAACCCAGGATGACAGTGTGACACAGAAAGCATGCACCACCATGCCTGGGAGGGCTGGATTTAGCAGGGACTGGGGTTACTGGATGCGGCTAAGGAGTCTGAAGGACAGAGGAGAGAGACCATTAGCTCCATGGTTAGGACAGCTGAAAGAGCAGGAGTGGCCCAGGAATGATGATGACCTTGGCCAGGTCATGGGAGAGTTGTTGAGGGAAAGTCTCCAAGGACCAGAAGGAAGGTTGCAGCAGTAATGCTGCTCCTGAGTCAATCTCAAAGCTTTCCCATCCCTGAAATACTAGCTGTTTCCCCTTGCTATAGGTCACTTCAGTTTATGGGCTGGTTAGATGGGAACACCCCTACAATATAAGTGGCTTCTCATACTCCTCTCAGTGAAAGAATACCCGTGAGAAACTTCCCAACACGTAGAGGACCTTCAGGGGTCACTCCCACACCTTTCTCCCACATGTCCCAACACAGCATCACATCTTCCTGAGCGTTTCAGCTTGCACCCTGTGAAGTACTCTCAGTTTGGCTTCTGTCCTGGTGACTACTGCGGGTGTCACTGGGGAAGGTTCAGGATGGACACCTGAAACTGGAGGTCTCCCTGTGGCCATGTTTTTCAGTCCCTGCCTACAAGCTGAAAGGCAAAAAGCAATCACCTGTCTGGAAACCGTGGTCCTTGATAATTCTGGCTAAGCACTGAGCAGATGAAGTGCTCCTTCCCTCCGTTCACCATCAGATGGCAGAAGGAGCTTCTTACTCTCTGAGCTTTAAACCACAGCTCTGATGTCCCTTTGCACCTAGAGAGAACTTGGAGAAGTGTTTCATTTGCTACTCGAAAGGGTTTTTTCCTGGTGGTGAGTTTTACCCATGACATAATTTCTATAAAACATGGGTTATACACCTGAGGATAAAGGTGTTATAGGAGCCAAATTGTGTCCCTTGGCTTCTTTGGAGCAAGTCTGGTCCCAGCTTATAGACAAAGAAGCTGAGACACAGATGGATAAATGGTTTTCGTGAAACCCAAGTCCTTACTCTCATCCCTGAAGTAATCCCCTAGATTATAAGAATAACAACTTTGGAGGGACTCACTGGCACCCAAATATACTCTCCCCTGGTTCTGGAGTGCCAATGCAGTTCGTAGTTGGCCAACAACACAGGTCATTGGTGATACACCCTCCACTGCCCACACTTGCTCTGGAGCAGGGAACAGCACCACCTCTCTATTCATGGCACCATCCAGAGTCCAGCGTTGGGTGCCCAGCTAACATGACCCCACTTTTCCCCACACAGACATGCCAGGACATCAAAGGAAAGCAGCAGGAGGCAGGATGGAAAGGAAGAAAAAGAGGTGCTTCTTCATACACATCTTTAGCCATGGTGGTCCTTGCTGCAGTATGGGGCATGTGTTGAAAACCTACAGCAGTTGGAAAGTCGGATGAATTCATGATGAGGAATCCAGTGAGGTCCATTAATTAAACAGAGCCATAAATTCCTGCAGGCTGGGTGAGTATTACGTGGTTGTGTCACATAAATGCTTCTGTTCATATTCCTCTCATAGCTTCTGCTGTGGCTGCTCTTAGAAGCAGGAAAATGCGCTAAGCTATAGGATGGTTCTTCCATGTCTGTGATCCAAGGTTTTGGGATCTCTTTTTTTTTCGCTGTGGACTTAGGTGAAGCCAACATCTTTTTGTTAACAACAGAGACTTTTACAGCCAGACACATGAGGGCAGAAACGCAGCATAATGTTATTTTACGGACCTGCAATCATAGCCCCAGACTGCTCATTTTAGGTTTTCTGCACTTTTTCACAGGTGGCAGAAAACAGCTGAATGTTTCCTAGGACAGATTCCTTGAAGTAACACCTTCTCACCCAATATGCATGTGAAGCTAGCAGCAAGGAAATCATCTCCCAGGACTGGAAAGGGCTGAGACACCAACACAGTCTCCATCCTTGGAGGTCTTCAAGACCAGACTAAAGTCCTGACTAACCTGGTCTGATCTTGTAGCTGACCCTCATTTGGGCAGGAGGTTTGACTGGAGAAGTGCTGAGGTCCCTACCAGTCCAAATGAACCTGTGACTCTGTGGTCTATGAGTACAAAATGTGGCATGGACAAAAAGCTCTCCATTGCATCTTGCAGCCTTGTGGTCATGGCTGACCCAGTAAGTCATCCTTATCATGGATGTGGATCTCTGAAAGATAGGGTGAGTGTCTACAGCAGCGTTACCAGGACCAAAGGGAAGTCAAACCAGTCTGCATGGTCTTAGTGGTTTCGCACATGGCTCCTTTTTACTTCTCCAACCAAAGCCACAACTACAACTGGAAGCTGAAGGAGCCCTTGCCAGCTTTACTTGCTCTTTCAGTCACAATAACCTCATGCAGCACTACA
>NW_010173508.1:18331-21239 GCF_000695765.1 Mesitornis unicolor | reverse complement strand
GTGCTCCCTTTTAACTTTGGAGGCAAGACGTGACTGTAGCACTACTCCAAGGAAACCAGTTGAATCCTGACTGTGGTCACGGGGTGGATTGTGTGGCAGATGCACCCACCCTACTAAAGACCTGAGAAAGACCCAACAAAAGACAGTGCTAAAGTGTCTGGCCCTGGTGGTGCCAGGACTGCCTTCCCCCTCACAGCTCATGTCTGGTCCACACAGTGGGGGTCAAAGGCGGGAAAGTTGGGGTCCTCAGCCAGCAGGGGGTGACACGACCATGTATTGACCACAGATCAGATTCGACCAGGGTATAAATGGGGCCCCACCGGAGGACTCATTTGAGTCTGTCCTCCTCGGAGCAGCGGGTCTGCGGTCGGGGACTCTCCCCTTGAGTCGGGACGCCACTTAAGGTAACTTCTTGAGATTGAGAGACCTCCCTTTTTGGTGAGTGAGTAAGTGCACATTTTGGATCGTTTGGCCAAAAACTTAAGAATTCTTAACTTAGCCGTGTCTGGTAATATTCCCAACCAGCATATCGAACCTGTATTTGTTGAATGTCAGTGGGATGTTGTTTTGGTGAATGAAGTTTTGTCTGCTTCATTTCAATTGCAGATTAAAGCTTGTTTGAGTTCATTATCTGTGTGCGTGTAGCCATTTTGGTGCAATTCCATGACAACTAGATAAGCATAATTCACTGGAGATGCTCTTGTAATTTACAGCATCTTAGAGGAAAGGAGAAATAGCAATTTAACAAGTCAGGATCATAGAATGGTTAGAAAATAATCATGTGAGCGTATTCATAGTTTTCTGTAAGAATAACCATTATGTGACTTACTATATATCCCTCTGCTATGGCTTGCTATCTGTCGCCTTGCTGTGTCATATAGAATGCTATTGCTGATCAAGTAAGTATGCAAATATGCAAGTATGAAAAGTGCTTTTTGTAAGCATTTCTGTCAATATGACTTTGAGTTTTGGCAGAGTGTAAAAAATACTCAAAAGGCAATGAAATGCATTCATTTTAAAATATAAATGAGTCTGAACAGGCTTGGGTTTTGTGTGGTATTTATCCATGCAATAGTAATTAATATGCAGCTATGCCTGAGTAGTGGCATATCATTCTAAAAAATGTGATCCATCTTTTGGATGTATGTACCAAAGGAAGCATTGACTTCAGGATTTTGTTGCAGTTTCTAGCAGTGGTTGAAACAGAAAAATGAAAAATAAACCAGATTAGGAATACTGGTTGAAAAATTCAGTTTAATTTTAAGCAAGTGGAAGTGTTTATTCCAGAAACTGTAGAAACGATCTGTATAGTTATGGAAAAAATGCATTATCTCCACTAAAAACTAAAAGATAAAGTGAATGTTAGTGTGCTAAAGCTTGTGAATTATTTGCAGACATCTTACTTTATACAGATACTTGAGGAGTAAGTTTTCTTTTGTAATTCTAGAATGTTATGGAGATTTTTTAAGAAGATGAGCAATTTAAAATGGTCTAAGATTTAATTTAGATAAGTGTAAAATAATATGCTTAAGGAATTATTTAATGCAAATACAAATGACAAGATTACTTGTTTAAAGGATTTGCAAATTAATAATGAATCAGAGATTGAATATGTTCTGAGGTGATGCTGTATAATAAAGTTCATTCCTATCCTCATTTTTACACAGAGGGTGACAGCAGACACACATGGATGCACAAACACACTCTCTTTCTCTGTGAAAACGTGTAGTAATTGCTAACGTACAAGTAATTTCAGTGTCATCCATGACAGGTGTACCTATATTAGGAATATTAGCCTTTCTAAATATCCGGTCTCCTGTGTTTTCATTGCTTACAGTATGTTGAAACTGGTGGTAAAGTAATAACCCTGTTGCATGGATATAGGACAATACATTGGAATGCAGGCATGACTTACAAAATAGATTTAATGGGCTTTAAGCCTGTGGTCTTTCCCACCCAGGTTTGCTACTGGTGAAATTTTCTCATTCTTATGGCCCTAACTTGTTACAGCCTGTATCCAGCAGACAGTAAACAATTATTACCCACCACTGTCTACTTATTCACAATTCACAAATTTTAAAGTGTTTAAGAGACAGTAAACCTTCAAAGGAAATTTGTTAGCAACATCTGCTTATATAAAGTCTCTTCCTGTGCTATTTTAGCTTAGTTTATTTGTGGAACTTCTTTAGGTCCTTGGACTTTCTCTCTAGTTGCATTAATAAGTTACACAGCAGATGATCAGATTAAGGATTTCCTTAAAAATACCTATTAGATGTAGGAAAGGTTCATAATTATTCTGGTTATGAATTTCAAACTAAGCTGGCATAAGAACATCAAAGCTCATAGAACAGGAGCAGAACTGCTGTTACTTTGCAAAACAGAGAAGCAGCCAGTTAAAGGATTTTTACGACACATATGAAGAAAGTGCTTTAATTTAAAAAACAAATTGTGAGGGATCCACAGTTAGGGGATCTACAGAACTTTTACATTTGAAAGTGGAAAATGTTCTTCCCCACAAGGTTTTCTATTGAGTCAGACTTGTGCTCACTTCCGCAGTCTGCAGATGTTATTCTAACTCTACATTGCAAGCTTCAAGCTCCTGCAGAACTGCAGATGAGTTTGGTATCAAATTGTCAAGAAGTCCTGCATGTCTACTTTTTTAGGAGATTGTAGTATTTGCCTCTTCCTGAATGGCTGTTTCTTTTATTATTTTTATTATTTTATATTTTATTTCTATATTATTTTCTATGCTGCTTGGCGTATTTATTGTTTTTACTCTCATGTAGTCATAAAGATGTATACCCATCTATTTCTACTGTTTTTATCTTGCACCTCCAGCTGTCATACATAAAACTAACAGATTGCACCCATTCTGTTGGTCAGCAGTTACTTTTGACCAACCCAGTAC
>NW_010173508.1:0-18192 GCF_000695765.1 Mesitornis unicolor | reverse complement strand
CTTTTCTCCATGGTTTCAGTAGGTAAAGTGAAAAATCATGTGCTTAAATTGCAAAGAAGATTAACTTGTCACAAAGAAATATTTTTTAGTTAGGAAAGGTCTTTCTCATAGGAAATTAAGACAACGTCTGTTCTGGCAGACATTGATAGTCTTTATTATTTAAAGTTTTAAGATGAGATCAGAGTGGATTATTACATAAAAGTTATTTGGTTTTTTTGGTTTTATTTGCTTTTTTCCCCTGTGAGGGCAACTTCAATTTCAATTTAGAGACTGAGGAGGCAAACTCTCTTTCTCAGTACAGATATACAATCACAGGATATCTTGACTTCATGTTGTGCATTTGGTTCTTTGTAGAGACCAGAAAATGGAGGCAGGAAGAAAAATAACTAACACTGGAAACACTTTTTCATCTGTTCCTGTGAAGGGCCAAGGAAAAAAAGGAAAAAATAAACAAAGGGGAAAGGTAGATTCAGAAAAGGAGGAGACTGAGGAGAAAGAGAAGGAGAGGAAAGTAGAAAAGCCTATGTGTCTATTCAAAGGTACAGCTTTAAGTAGAGGTGGGGAAAGCCCTGTTTGTTTTGTCTGGGAACCACAGAAATATGCATCATTGAGTGCCCTGCAGGCTGATGGAGTTGTATCGAAGATCAAGGCAGTGAAGATGTACTGCAGCAAAGGGAACTTCTGCAAAAAGCTTAACCTGCCCCATATTCTGTAGGTTTATAAGTTAGAGAACTATTAGGAACAAGCAGGTTTGCAAAGTATTTGAGTTGTATCAATAGCTTGTAAATCAGTTTCTCTTTTGAGTTGTTTCTCTTTTCCTTACTGTATTCTTGTGTTTTTCCTGTAATGCTTGTAAGTGCCAGGTTGTAACCCAGTAATTAATTACATTAGCAATTTACACATCCTTAAAATCAGCTGAATAAAACTGATTTGTAGCCAGTCTATATAAAGCTCACTGTTTTCTACGCTGTTTTTATTTTTAGGAATGTTGTCTCTGCAATTTGAGAGGTGGAGCATTAAAGCAGACTACTGACAAGAAGTAAGTAATATATACTTTGGGATTGTATGTGCTTGTTTTAAACTGTATTCCCGATACATTCCCAAAGCATTTTTAAACTTAATTACTTGATAGTGTCCCTTTAAGCTGAGTTGTTGCAGAATTGAAATTATTCCTATTGAAATGTGCCACTGGCATTTTTTGAAGTAGTTAGGTGCTAAAATGTACATTTGTTTTAGTATTTGCACACAGTTGCTTATTCCATATTATATTCTGCTGGCCTTTGTCTAAAGAAAGTAAATGAGAGCTCATTTGTCATTGTTTGCATGGCCAAGTCTTATCAAACAGCAAAGTGTATTTTATTCTTTGGTCCTGGAAATCTGTGATTATAGAATTTAATACAGTACCTTTGAACTGCTAGAAACAATGTTTTTAATTAATTTGAATAATATTAAAATAATTTTAGATTTTGAAGTGTTTTTTTTTTAAATACACTTCTATCATAGACTGTCATAAATAGTATTGATGCTGACATCATGCTATTATTAACAGTGTCAGTATCTTTCTCTGTGTTTGGATAACAGAACACTGTAGGTATTAATCCTAGCAGATAAAATGGAAAATGTTGCAGCTTAACATTTTTCCAGGCCTACTAGTGAAACAATCTTTATGCATTTTGAATCCTTTCATAATTAACAATATTGTTTCAGTAACTTATCAATATCATGTAGATCTCTTTCTTTAATGCTTTGGTTTTGCAGTGGTAAGATATAATCCAGCTGCAACATTCTTTTCTGTTTTCCAGGCAACCACTTATTTATCAATGATTTGTAATTGGTTGCATGACCCTAGCAAATTGTCCAGTTAGCAGAAGGTTTTATGGGTAACTTACAGGCCAGATCTAACCTTCAGAAAGCATTAATATTGTAATTGGTTTAATGGAGATTTTGTCCAACACATGGAAATATTCAGCCGCTTTTTAATTCTATTTTAAACTTACCTAAATTTGCTGTTTTCTTTTCTTACTAAAAAAAAATTAAAAGAATTACAGAAATATTATCTCAGTAGAATTTATCGTGCCCTTATTATATTTGCTGCTGATGGACTGCATATTGCATCTTTGAAAATACATACATCTCTTTTGTAAAGAGGTTTGCAGAAAGTGACTTTTTCCACATAACTATACCTGAAGTCTTTGGTTTTACATTATATCCCTCTGTAGATTTCTCTTACAGATTTATGAAATGAGAGTTCTGTAAAAGCAGTTCAACTCTTGTTTTCGTGTTTCCATAGCACTATAGAGTTCGTACACGTTGAATCTTTCATCTATGTTTCAGCTTTAGCTACCATTCTAAGATTCTGAGAGTTTTTGGAAGAGTATGTGCCAATTATGTCTTTTTTCCTACAACAAATTGAAAATCCAACATGTGCATTCCTTTCCCTCCTCCTTTCCCTTTCACATACTGATTAGAGATGTAGGATGAGCATTACTTAGATTTAAAAGCTAATGAATCAAACATGGGAGGATGGAAGATGTAACAATTTGCCATATAGGAGAACTGAGATTCCTCCTTTTCAGAGGAACACAGCAATTGTTTCAAGTCCTGTTAGATTGAGTGATGTCAAAGTGTAGAGGTTTGAGGGAAGATATATTGAAGAGGTGCTTCATTTATAGCATTTCTATCTCATAAAGCTTAGATAGCATTTCTATCTCATAAAGCTTAGATGGTACGACAGTGTAGTTTTGCAGATGGGCAAGCAGCAATGAAAAAAACAAGGGTGTTATTAAAAGTTAAAAAGAAAGTTTCAAAGCAAGACTTTTTTTCTGTAAGTTAGAACATAAAACTGTCACCATAATAAAGTGATAGATCTACAAGCTTTATCTACTTTCATTTGGGCTGAACTGTATAACGTGCTAATTGATATGTCATCTTTACACACAGCTCTTATTTCACACTTTGGCCAATACAACTTTAACATAACGTGACAGCAGTTTGTTTAGTCTCTCTATATCGTATCGTATTGTACTTCCCTGGATATTTTTGTCAAAGATGTATTATTGAAATAACACCACTCTAGTGCAGGAAAGAGAGATTATTTCTATTCTGCTGCATCAACCCTATCTCTTTTAGCTCCAGCCCTCATTCATGTTAATCTGCTAATATGCTCATCTCTGGAGATCTACAGAAAGTGGAGTGAGGCAAACATTCAGGGCTTTCAGAAAAGAGCAAATGGAGTAAATAAGTCGCAAAATGAATGACTGAGAATATGGAAATATAAGTCAAGGAATGGAAATGTTTCCCTTTTTTTTGGATTTACTACTAGTTTACCCCTAAAAAAGATTTTGGAAGTAGTCTCAGAAGGCTACCCTTGGTTAATAAGAATGTCGTTAGCTTCCCTTTCACTTCATATTATATGCACTTTTAATATTAATTTCAATCTTTTCTTAGTTTCATTTAGTCTTTCTTATTTTGAGATTTATGTATTGGACCAGCATTTAGAGGATACAGCAGTACTTTCTGATGAGTATAGGAAGTACGTGGCATCATCTTGATACTTCTTACAAGTTTTCTGAAGTTGCACTGAAGTCTTGTATCTAGCACTGGTCTTAGGTGCTTGACAGGTGTTTTCACTGCTAAAAGGAATCCAGTTCATGTTGGGCATTGCAGTAATAGCCTGATCAGTTTGCTGCTTATATGCCTTTGTGTCTGTTAAAAGGACTTGATAGTATACTTTGATGTACACTTTGGTAGATATATGACTGATATTGATCACGTGTGTTGCCGAAAAATAGTTACTTGAGTATTGTTAATCCAGAATGCTGTATAGGTGATGAATTCCATGAGCATGCTCTTCACGTGTGCACCTGGATAGCACAACTACAAAACCTTTGCACTTAATAAATTGAATGTGACTGATGCTTAAAAAAAGTGTTGTGCTAAAACACCATTCTGAAATGATATTTACACAAAGTGGTGGTGGTGTAAGATTTGTTAGATGTTTCAAAGAAGCTGAGAAAGATCTAATAAGAAAGTGCCTGGTGATGATTGCCTTTTTGAAAACAAACCACAGAACAAATACTGAAACATCTTAAGCACTTGTATTTCTGTGGGGTTTTTTTGATGGTATTCTTGACTTGCCACTTTTCACAGGTGGGCACATGTAATATGTGCAATTGCCATTCCAGAAGTCAGATTTGGCAATGTCACAGAACGCACACCGATAGACACTAGCAGAATACCTTTGCAAAGATCAAAATTGGTGAGTAGTATATTCATATATGCTTTATATATTCTTTGCTATTAAGGTGTTCCACTATTTGAAATGTATTAAAAATCTGAATTGTCATGGTACGTGACATTGTTATGGTACATGCCAGGTATAGAGCAGTAAACTGTGTTTAAGGTAAGGAATAAATAACCAGGTTTTTATCAAGATGGGCTTTTTGACATATAATGGCAGTTCATTTACACTGGTAACAGCCTTTGGTATTTTATTAAAGGAAGATCAAACCTAACCTCCTGCAAAAAAATAGCAAACTTTACCAGTGTCAACTGTGAAAGTTTAAGTTATGGAACTGAATTGGTGATGAAAGTGTTGAAATTCAAACTGACTGGGAATATCACAGAGTTACATGTTCGTGAGGTTTGAGGATTTTTAATTATGTATTTTTACCTCAAGAAACTACTTATGAAGGTAAAAGAATGTATTATCTGTTTGTTAGGTGGTATCTCTATCATCTGGATGTTGAAAAAATGCACACAACAAATCATACATCACATTGGATGAAAACAACCAAACGTGTTTTCTAAAGAATTTCAAAAGCTGGTGGAAAACATAAGTAAGAGTGCATCCACTACTAACAGTTGCGCCCTGTGTTGCATTTAGACATGTATGTCATTCAAGAAGGCTGATGTATACAAGCAGAAACTATGCGTAAGTGCAATATAAGAGTATTTTCCTTGCTGTGTCACATGTGAATTACTTGATTTGTCAGCATGCATCACTGTGACATCATCTGATAGAAATATAATGATTAGCAGCCCATTAAAAATCTTAGGGAAAAGATACCATGAGTTTTCTGAATTTATCCCACACTATTTCTAAAGTGGTTCTTGATCTACCTGACCTTATACTTGAAAACTTTAAACTGTTAATATTTTCATTATCCCTCTCTGTCTCCTTCTTCCTCCCATATTTTTTTTCTTTTCTCGTCATTGATTTCTTTTTCTGTTTGGTAGCTGTATTTCTAAATGTGGAGATGCAGCTTTGTGATAGTCTGTCCTTCAGATGGGAATCCATTCTAAATTTTTATTCAAAATGTTTAACTTTTTTTTTCACATGTTCTTATAAAAATAATGTAAAACACATTTCTAAAGAGTATATAACTTATTATAAATATGTTCTTTCTATTCTGAAAATACAACTAGTAGAAGCACTGAATATTAATTTAATGTTTATTTTTATTTTTTGAGGTTCTTAAACATTCACAGACATATGTCTGGTTGGAGATTAATTCAGTGATTGAAAACTCAAAAATGTTTAATTTATCAGATGTTGAAATTCATTCTCTGGGCTGTCCATGACTTGAACTGTATAAGATTAATAGCAGCCTTTTGGAGAAAGTTTGAACTAATTTTAAATTATTGATTATGAAGGTATGAAGCCAGAATTTGTAAAGTTTCACAATAATTAATTTCTGCTGAATATGAAGCAATTATCTTACTCAGCTGTTTATAACTGAGTAACATAATTACTAAGTACATAACTGAGAGCTTTTTCTTCTATTCTTTCCTTCAGTTGATAGAAGATTGCTCATAGTCTTTAGTGCTTTTTCCATTCTTGAAGCCTCTTCCAATGTAAAATGACGTTAAAGGACTACAGGTTGTATTAAGCTGTATATGTCCTTTTGGTCTCCTGTGAGTCCCTGAATGTTTAGAAATACAGTACTTGCATTCCTTAACAGTGTTTTTTAAAGTAAGAGAGTTTGTATATTTGAGTGCAATGACTTTTATGATGAAGGAACTAAGCTGAATATAATAAAAATGAGACACAAGGTAATTATCACAGCTGTAAATGTAGTATAGCTGCAGATAGTGGACAGCCTTACTGGAAAGGAAGGAAGCACTAAAATCCCAGTTTGGCTCATTAAACCTTATTTTTCCAAGACGTAGTTTCTGACATTGAATTTATAATGAAATAGCTAGGCTAGTACTAATTTAAGGGTAGTAGGCAGTTTGTTAATTTCAAAAGGCTCTATAATGATTTACTATCAATAGACCACTAAAATGCTGCACCTTGTGTAAAGGAGCAGAGAAAAATCTGCTCTAAACCCACCAGTCTGTCTGCTATTAAAATTTGGCTTTTATTGCAAATAATTGCTGTATCTGATGGTTTTACTCTGCTCTGATTCACTGTAAATACCCTAGCTAAACGTAAGTCTCTTGAACAACATTGTAGCATAAACCCAGGTTGGACAGGGCTTTGGGCAACCTGATCTAATGGGAGGTGTCCCTGCCCATGGCATGTGGGTTGGACCAGATGATCTTTAAGGTCCCTTCCAACCAAAACCACTCTGTGATTCTGTATTAAAGAAAAAAATATTAGGTGGATTTCCATGAATATTTTATATTTTCTCTAAAGCCCTGTGTACTGGATACTTTCTATAATTTATTTCTCCTTTCCTGAAGATGAGATTCCTGCTTCTCTAAAGAGGTTACCATCAGTAACCTTGCATATATATGCCACATCATTCTCAAATCAAATGTGATCCTTATGTTAGTCTTTATTTCTTGACTGCCGGTGCTACAGAATAGCAATTATGCTCTCATAACCACTAACACCGGGTCCTGTGCCTCAGGGGAACTGCAGGAATTATATCCAAATTAATTCTGTTTCTTTCTATAAGAATTGCCATCCCTTCTTCCCCCCACTTGACCCCACTTCCATTCTTATCTTGCATTCCCCTCCATTATCGTATACTCTATATTTTGGAGTACACAGCTGATACCATCTGTCTTGCTGTTAACTTCTGTAAAAGCATACTGAGTGATTCATACTTCGATGTTAGCTCTGGGAATCTGTAAGCAATTGATTTGAGCTGGTTTTCCTCTTTGAAATTGTAGGGATTGCCAAAACTGCTCTTCAGCAGCCAATTCCTGCTTCACAGCTATGCTGTTAGGTTAAGGGTATCTTTGTTCGTCAGTCTTCATCATTCAAAGCCAGAGTGTTCATTGTATAAGCAAAGGTGGGTTTTGTACATTTAATTATATTAACCTTTGTAAGCAATAGTTTTTTTAAAAATACATTTTTGTGCCTATCTTTATTATGCTCTTTATGTTAAAGTATGCAATAACTAATAAATGTGGGCTGTTCTGCTATGCCATGTCTCCTTTATAAAAGCTGGGATGTATTTTGCTTTTTTAAATAAGCAGAAGGCAATGGAAAACAAATATAAAAGGATAGATTACATTGTAGCATGCAGCCAAACCAGAACTTCATGTTGTGATGAAAGAGTTCTAGTTGTTTTAAACATTTCCTCTTTCTATCCCTGTCCTCCCCCTTCCTTCCTCTCCTTCTTCTTTCCTCTTTCTTTCTCTTCGCATCTCTCTCTCCGACATAGGAAGAAACTCAAATGAGCAGAACATTTACTGTTTTCAGAGATCTGTAGAGGCTGAGCTGACATTTTCTGTAATGTAGTATCTACAAAGGAGTATCAAAGGAAATAAAAAGAATGTTTTATTTTTTGACAAATTAAATAACATCTGTGTAAACATGAACATATTGGTAGGCTGGGTTCTTTTTTTATTGCTTAGCTAGTATTTTTACTGGTTGCTGTTAAAACACTTTAATTCACTAGACATTTGGGATTGGAATCAGTGTGTTTCCTATCAATCTTTCCATTATTAAATATTTAGTATGTACTCATTTCTTCCAGAATAAAAATCAATATTTTTATTATGCTCATAGCTTTAAAATTGTCTTATGCAACCATTTTATGTTTTAAGTTAGTACGTTTTTATAGAACACCAAAATTTTTTCATATTTCCCTAGCTTTTTCAGCGTGTTACATGGTGTGTTCCATCACTGCTGAAAGTTTACAAGATACAGTAAAATGTTAATTAAAAATTAATGCTCTTGAAAATTACTCCTTAATGCTAGTGAATAAAACCAGTTTAAATCAATACTAACAGAAGATATTGGTGCTTTGTCTTTCGTAAGGGAATGTGAAAGAAAAGAATGTGAAACATTGTGTTTTGAAATGAAGGACGTATCATCACTTATATTTTAGGTGTATACAACCATGATATTGATGGGACTCTAGTTGACTTTTCATGTGAAAGCAAAAGGCCTCCAAGACAACCTCAGTGTAGACAGCATCCAACAAAGACTCTATAACGTGTAGTTTCTCTACTTAGCCTCTCTAAGCCGTAGCCTGACTAAACCTTTTCTCCTTTTTTGGAACTTACATGAGTGGGAAAATGAGCTTGTCCTGATCTCGTTAGTCAGAGAGTTGAGCTTTCTTCCTTTATTTTAGATTGAGTGTGGATGGTCACATCCATCAAACACTTTGAGTTCCAGTAGGCATGTGGAATGACAATCTGTGATTATCAAGCTAGGAAGCAAATATATTGAATTTAGTTGTTTGTACACAGGTTCTA
Organism: Mesitornis unicolor; assembly: GCF_000695765.1. NCBI lineage: Eukaryota > Metazoa > Chordata > Aves > Mesitornithiformes > Mesitornithidae > Mesitornis > Mesitornis unicolor. Next base: position 9,534 of record NW_010173508.1, on the reverse strand, counting down.
AAATGAAATGGCTAGAAGGATATACCTTACCCTGTCACACATTTTAAAATTATATTTTACATGAACGAGAATATGCTAGCTGCTTTGCAGGCACTTTGTTCAGATGGTCTGTGTTCCAGTGGTCTCCAAGCTTAGCAGCAAGCATGAAAATCCAGGATTTACACAAATGCCAACTTAAATACTATCTAATCACAGTGAAAATGTTAGCAGCAGATATATGGGTGACAAAATTGGTGAGAAGTGATGGTGCGGAGGGAGACCACACAGAATTTGTCTAAACATATATGTAGAGTTTCAGATTATGACAATGTGGAAGAAGTGTGTAGTTTGGAGGAATGTTTATGCCATGAATGAGTGTGGTGTCAGCTTCCATCCTAACACAATTTAACAGCATCTAACAGTTTACCCAAAGCAGATAAATCTTAGGTTTCTAGCTGAGTTTAGCTTTCTTTTAATTATTTATTTTAGTTTCACTTTGTTCCATTTGTCCTTAGGTCTTCCAAGATAAACTTGAGTGTAAGCTCTTTTGAAAACCTGTTTTCCTTGACTATTTATATGTATGAGGCTTTGGGTCATAGAAAACAGACTGGATTCCTGTGTGTGTCCAAATCAGCAATAAAATTCAGTTTTACTCTGGGAATGAAAGAGCTTTTCCCCAAGTGCCCAGATAGTCTCTCCTTTCAAAAGAGTGTTAATTACTCAGCTCTAATTATAAATATGAACTATAGGTGCATGATGAAGTCTCTGGAGATGAAAAAATTCTGACTGACCTCTCAAACATAAGCTTAGCCTTTAAAACTCACTTGTCTGTCATTCTGTTTTAATAAAACATAGGACTTAAGTGTTTTTATTTAATTCTATTTTTACTATTTATGGGCAAGGAACTGAAACCAACAGGAATATTGAATAAGTCTACTTTTGTAAGACGTGTGACTCATAATGAGCAGTAGACATTGTAAATGAGAGTGTTTAAATTTTTTATCTGTTACAAAAGAAATATATTTAAGATGTCAACTCTAAAATCAAGTATGAGCTCAATAGCAAAATACATTATCTACTTTTGATATTTTCGGTGTTTTAAGATGCTTGAGTATTAGATTGACTTTGTCCTTTCAGACAGTCACTGCAATGCTGTACTGAAACATGCACATAATATGCCTTTGTTTCTTTGTCTGTAGAGTTTCCTGTTATTTTTACATTTGAAATCCTATTTCTCTGACAAAATAGAGGTAGAAAATGAGTTTTGGAATAGCTGAAGTTGCCCTGAAGCTTTTGATGACCTCAAATTTGTATTTGACAAGTGAACCGAGTATAAGCACAAGTGTAGTTTGAGTGAGGGACATTATTTTGAAAAGAAATTTACAGTGTGATGATGACTGATCTACAAGCCTTTCAGTATCTGGCTGAAGCCATAAAGTTCTTTTTAGAAGCCTATACACTTTAAAATTTGCACCTGAGGGCAAATAATAGTGAGCTTGAAAGCTAAAGATTATGGTTTTGAAAGGTACATCAATTCTGAAAATACAGAGGTTTCTCTGTGGTATGCCACTGACGAATGGAATCAAAGCAAAAATGTCTATGAGCTTTTAAAAGAACAAGCAAATATTCTCCTGCTTGTCATTCTATTTTGATGATGTATGAAACCTAAAAAAGGATTAAAGACATTCGAGGACACTGCTTATCTTCTGTGTTCTAATTTGTAACGAAATTCATTTGTTAAACTGCAATGGGGTAGTAGAGCCATTGCAGCTGTGTTTGTGAAAGAGTAAAGAAACACTTGCAGTGATGTATACCAGTGTGGCTATGCATTTCTGGTAATATGAAGTGGTATTGATTACTTTTCTACATTTGGAAAAATATTTCTGGTAGGACAGTTGAGGAGAATCATTATACCATACATAAATTCACACATTAACTAACTGATTGAATGCATTCACAGGCAATGGGAGCAAAATAGACAGAAATCTTGAGACAGATTTTAAAATATTTACAAATTGGTTTAAAACTGGGAATGAAGTAGCTTTAAATAGGACACTTTTTGATTTAAAAAAATGTTAAACTAAAAATGATGCAATAGTTGATTACTGCAATGTGTAACTACATAAAAAATGTAGTAACTCATTATAATCATGTACAAAATATAATTTAGTGCATATGCTTCAGTTACAGTGTTCATAAGATTTTTAATATGTTAGAAGAATGTACACTGCTGAGTCTACAGTACTTCTTGTCAGAATAATTTGCTACAATGAGCAGATCCTATTGCAAACTGTCAAATTTGTATCTTGCAGCAGTAACACACTATAAAGACTTATGGAAAAAATGGAAAATGTCAGATGTGCGTGACTATAAATAATGTCCGAAGGCATGGACATATCTGTAAGAATGAAACATGTTTAAAATATTAACTAGTCTTCTGAATTTCTTTTTACTTGCAGAGACAACTTTATGTGCAAGAAAATGAATTTTTTTCCTATAAACATCCTTTGAAATTTTCGAGTCGTGAGTAATTAATAGTTCATAATAGGATGTGTAGGTCTGACAGAGTCAGGTCTATGTTTTGAAGTTTATTTCTGTCTATAGAATTTGTATTTGTGTGTAAGTGAGATAATGTAACGGGTTTTTTGTGTCCACACACAAATTGACAGTAATAAGTGTATGAGAAAGGTAACTCATAAGTTAGAAAGGTATACGTGCAGAGGTCAATGTGATTGAATAGCTAAATTAAATACTGAGTTTTTAATTAAATAATAAGGTTGACAGTGAAGAATCATTTCATGTCATAGATAATATTCTACATTGTCAAACATGGAGTAACTCTCTGAGCTCTAATAATTTGACAGCAAAGTAGCAACTCAATAACATGAAGAACACGAGTTAGCTAAATGGTTTTACTTTTCATCGGTTAAAAAAAAAGGTAACATTTTAAATTAAAAACAAATGAACAATTTAATTTAAAATCATAGAATCTTAGAAACATAGAATGGTTTAGGTTGGAAAGGGACCTTAAAGCTCATCCAGTCCAACCCCCCTACCATGGGCAGGGACACCTCCCACCAGACCAGGTTGTGCAAAGCCCTGTCCAACCTGGCCTGGAACACTGCCAGGGAGGGGGCATCAACCCTTCCCCGGGGCAACCTGTGCCAGTGTCTCACCATCCTCACATTAAATAATTTATTCCTAATATCCAGTCTAAATCTACCCTTTTCCAGCTTAAAACCATTCCGCCTCGTTCTATCACTACCTGTCCTGGTTAAAAGTCCCTCCCCAGCTTTCCTGTAGGACCCCTTCAGGAGCTGGAAGGCCACAGTAAGGTTCCCCTGGAACCTTCTCTTCTCCAAACTGAACAACCCCAACTCTCTCAGCCTGTCCTCATAGGGGAAGTGCTCCAGCCCTCTGATCATCTTTGTGGCTATCCTCTGGACTCACTCCAACAGCTCCATGTCCTTCTTGTGGGGCCCCAGAACTGGATGCAGTACTCCAGGTGAGGTCTCACCAGAGCAGAGCAGAGGGTCAGAATCACCTCCTTCGCCCTGCTGGCCACACTTCTGTTGATGCAGCCCAGGATGCAGTTGGCCTTCTGGGCTGCAAGCGCACACTGCCAGCTCGTGAGTTTTTTTCCAGTTTTTCCTGATAAAGCTTTCAGAAGTGCTTCCATGCTTTAAAGATCAGAGTCCACTTTCAAATATAATGTGAATATTTGGAGACAATACTACTTTTTATCGAAAAGAGCAAAAGGGCTTGTGATTATATTTTGTACCATTTTAAACTGGTATTCATTTGAAAGATCTAATTGAATCAGTAAGGTAGCAGATCCTATCAAGATGTCCTTCTGTGATTGTTCATCTAAACTTTGCATGAACTGCAATATTTGCTAAGCCAATTTATTCCTTAGTTTGCCTTTCTGTTTGTCAATACTGGTGTCACTATGTTGTTGAGAAAAATACTGCCTATTATCTGTTTAAGATTTAGAAAATACAGTGTTTCTTTGAGTTGTTAAGAGTTAGTTTATGTCCTCAGGAATATTAATGATGGTTACTGGTGGGCATTGGATTTGTTTATGAATTAATATTTAGATTGTGGGTTTAGATTTTTGAACCTTAATTTTTTGTTTTAATTTCATATCAAAATTTTATGTAGAAAGATAATTGATTTAGAAAATGATAAATGGTATATAAGGGAAAAGAAAAAATATGAGAATTAAAACAGCCAGAAAGGGGACAGAAACATGTCCCCTGACACAAGAGTAGTGACTAGCAAGGATTAAATATATTCAGTATATGCAGAATTTAAGTAATGCTTTAGAAAAATGGAAGAAAAAAACCTGACACCAGGATTGTATATGTAGGAAAAGAATTTGCAGACAGCATAATCCAGGAAAGCTTATTTCTGATCACCACATGCACAAGGTATAGAGGCAGTTTTATTGTTTTTGATTTTGTAGCTTGTGTTGTTTTTATAGTGATTGAATACACATCAAAGCAAGGTATTTTAAAATGTAAATTTAAAGATGAAAGATTTCTTCCATAATCTTTTATCATTTCTGTGTCCAGGGTAAGTTATTTTAACTGAAGCATCACAGCAATTATTACCAGTTTGATTTATGAAACCATAAAGATATAATGTTTAATCTTTTAGAAATGTACCTTTTTATCTGTAAGTCTTAGCAAAATTTGTTCAAAACTACCTGTGCTATTGAATGTGTACGCATTAAATACATTTAAAAAGAAAACAACTCCTCACCAACATTAGTGGGTGCTTATGTATCACTCCATTATGCTTTTATTCCTTTAAAGTCACTACTGTTGTTTGTCTTCTAAAGTCATGGAATCCTAGAATGGTTTGGTTTGGAAGGGACGTTAAAGATCATCCAGTCCAACCCCCCTGCCATGGGCAGGGACACCTCCCACCAGAGCAGGTTGCCCAAAGCCACATCCAACCTGGCCTTGAGCACTTCCAGGGAGGGGGCATCCACACCTGTGCCAGTATTGCCATGCTCATTTTAAAAAATTTATTTCTAATACCCAATCTAAATCTGCCCTCTTTTAGTTAAAAATGTTGCTCCTTGTCCTGTCACTACAGGCCCTGGAAAAAGTCCTTCCCTCTCATTTTGTAAGCCTTTTTTAAGTATTAAGAGGCTGCAATAAGATCTCCATGGAGCCTTCTCTTCTCCAGGCTGAACAACTGCAATGCTTTCTGCCTTTTTTCGTGGGAGAGGGGTTCCATCGCTCTTACTATTTTTGCCTTGGACACACTGTAACAGGTCCATTTCTTTCTTGTGCTGGGAACCCCAGAGCTGAATGCAGTACTCCAGGTGGGAGTACTCTCGCAGGAGTGGAGCAGAAGGAGAGAATTCTCTCTCTGCTGACCTTGCTGCAAGATAGGAAAGGATATGATTTGGTTTCTGGGCTGCAAATGCTGATTGCTGGCTCATGCCAAATTTTTCATCCACCTATACCCCCAAGTCCTTCTCCACAGAGCTACTCTCAATCAGTTTATCATCTAGTCTGTACAGATACTGAAGACTGTCCTGACCCAGGTACAGAACCTTGCCCTTGGCCTTGTTGAACCTTATGAGATTCACATGGGCCCACTTCTCAAGACTTTCAAGGTCCCTCTGAATTGCACATCTTACCTTTAGCATATCAGTTGCACCATTCAGCTTGGTGTCATCTGCAAAGTTGTTGAGGATATACTCAATCCCACTGTTTCTGCCATGGAAGAAGATATTAAATAGTACTGGTCCTGTTATGGACTGTTGAAGAACACTACTTATTACTGGTTTCCACTTGGATTCTAAGCCACTGATTGTAACTCTTTGGATATGGCATCCAGTCAATTCCTTGTACATTAAAACCATATCTCTCCAATTTAGCAGCAAGAAGGCTGTGGGAGACTGTGTCAAAGGCCTTACAGAAGTCCAGGTAGATGACATCCATTGTTCTTTCCTTGTCCATAGATGCAGTCAGTCCACTGTTAGTGAAGACCACTTCATTAGTAAAGCATGATTTGCCTTTGGCAAAGTGACATTGGTTATCTCCAGACACTTCCCTACATAACTTCCAGGAGTCTCTGTTGTATGATTTCACTGTGCACTGATGTGAGACTGACTGGTTGGTATTTCCCACGGTCTTCCTTTTTACTCCTTTTTAAAAAGGGTGTGATATTCCCTTTCTCCAGTCACTGTGGACTTTCGCTGACTGCCATGACTTTTTAGATATCATGGAGAGTGGCTTAGCAACTACATTAGCAAATGTCCTCAGGGCCCTGGGATGCATCTTGTTGGGTCTCATGGACTTCTGTATATTCAGGTTTCTCAGATGATTTCAGACGTGATCTTCTCTTAAAGTGGGAGGGACTCCATTCTCTCAGTCCCTGCCTTCAAGTTCAGGGACTTGAGAGATGTGTCAAGAGTGATTACCAGTGAAAACTGAAGCAAAATTCTCAGCCTTCTCTATGTTGCAAGTAGTTCTGTCTAATTTATAGGGGGTGGAGTAAATTTTCTTTAATCTTCCTTTTCTTACCAAGATACTTGTAGAAGTAATTTTTCTTTTTCTTTTCATCCCATGACAAATTAGCTACAGCTGTGCCTTGGCTTTCCTAGTCCCATCCCTGCACATCCAGGCAGCACCTCTGTGTTGTCCCAGGATCCATGTCTCTGCTTCCACCACCTGTGCATTTGTTATTTATACTTCAGTTTGACCAGGGGGTCCTTACTCAGCAATGCTGATCTCATGCCCTCTTTGTCTGATTGCTTACACATGGGAATTGAGAGCTCTTGTGCTGTAAGAATAAAGTCCTTAAAGAGCTCCCAGCTCTGTTCTGCTCCTTTATCCCTGAGGGCAGTTTCCCAGGGAGTACCATCCTGTAATTCCTTAAACAACTGAAAGTTCATTCTCCTAAAGTTCAAGGTCTTGACTTTATGCTTCACCTGACCTGTATTCCTCAAGACTGGGAATGCCGCCAGAGCATGGTTACAGCAGCCCAGGCTACCACCAGTCTTGACCTCTCCAATTAGTTAATTAAAGTTGGTGAGCAACAAGTCCTGTAATGTTTCTTCTGTGGTTGGGCTGTCAATCACTTGGATTAAGAAGTTACCCTCGATGCTCTCCAGGAGCCTCCTGGACAGCTTACAGCTTGCTGTGCTGCTTTTCCAGCTGATGTCAGGGTGGCTGAAGTTCCCCAGCTGGATCAGAGCCTGGAAATGTGATATTTCCTGTACTTAAAGTAAGAATGCATCATCAACAGGCTCCTCTTAACTGGGTGGTTGATAGTAAGCACTAACCATGAGATTTCCTTTGTTGGCTTTGCCCCTGATTTTTACCCATAACCTGTCAACCTGTTCATTGCTGTTTTTCAAAGACAGCTGTGTGCAGCCAATCTACTTTTTTCTATAAAGGCCCTCCACCCCTCCTTCCTTGCATGTTCCTCCTGAACAGTTTATGGCCATCGACTGCAGTGCTGTACTCACAAAATATGTCCCACCAGGTTCTAGTGTAGTGATTAGATCACAGATATCCAGCTCAGCAGTTGCTTCAAGCTCCTCCTGCTTGTTACTTATGCTATACACTGTTTTATGGACTTGGTGTCTTTTAAGGATAGAATGATGACTGATTGCTAAATTAATTACTTGGACATAATTGGAAATACTTAGAACCTTAGTTCAGTGAGAATGTTTACCTTTCAGAGGTTATGTTTGGATTTTTAGTACTTTAAGCACCTTTTTTTCTGTCATTCTCCTGTTTATAAGTTCTCCTCCACAAAGCATTGCTGTGGTGATTCTTGGAACATTATTGTCAGAGCTATTCCCTGGAGTGAAAAGGTCCAGTTCAGGTTATAAGCTTGAGAACCCATCTACATGAACAGATAGTAGTTTTCCTTTAGGAAGCTGGCTGCTATTGATATAATATTTGTAAGGAGCTGCTGAAGAAAGTAGTAAGTTGTGGTGAGCAGCAAATTTTGGGGACTTGAAGTAACTCAAGTTAATGTTTATTTTAAAGACCGAAGGATGATTGCTGAACTGCTGACAGGGATTACCTTTCTCTATGAGCTGAAGTAGCTCTCTTGTGCTCTCTGTATATGCAGTTTCCAAGAAAAAGGAGGTACCTGTTGTAGATAAGTTTTGTTACTGGAAAAATGGCACATTGTTTCAGAGACTAGCAATTTGTCCTCCCTTTGTTTACACTGTGCTCTTTTAACAGTTGTTTATTTTGTCCTCCTTGTTACCACAAGAAGGTATGGTCTGTTAGATAACCACTGCTTGAACTATAGATGAGCATCTTAAATTACCTCAAACAACAGAGAACATAATTTTGTCTGGAGGTGTGGTGCATTTTCTGGTATATACATAGTAGTGTGAGATCAGTTGCAGGGTGCATTCAATATGTTTAACTGTGTCGTCTTCAGGAATGGCTGTACGTTGTTTTTAGTACCAGCAAGCATTACATCTGTCTTGTCAGCTCTGAACTTAAGCAGCTTACTTATTCCTTGCACCTTATCACAGCAGGGCACTTGGCAAGCTGAGACTACGCTGTCCAAGTCTGACAAATGTAAGTCATAAAGCAATGTCAACATCGTAATGATGGCACTGCGGCCTACGTCATCTTCCTATTTCTCCAGTAGCCTATATGTTGCAGAGTGACACTATATGACAGAAAGTTCTCTTGGTGCACAGCCAGTGTTACTGTCTATTTTTTTCAGCAGAGAAGGTGGTATGTCTAAAGGTGCATAAGAAAAACACACATAAAATAAAGTTCATAAAATGAGTAATGAATATGATACCTTCCTATTGCATGAAATTTAACTTTGTGAAACTGGGCAGGTATAAGCATACATGAACAGAAGTAGAGGCTGTGGAAAATATCCTAAACTAGAATAGAAAAATTATATATTCCTCTGCTTTTTGGATGTCAGAGGAACATTAAGAGATGTGTTCTTGCTTATGTGTTCATTCTTGTTCAATAGGGCTGTAAATAAAGAAGCCATTGTGAATAGAATCTTTGATTTAAAGACCTTCTTATCCTGGGGAAGAGTTAATACACATGAACCTTTAGTCTTTTGCATAGTGTCCCATGTTTGTCAACCTTTAAAAGAGTTGTAGCTGTCTATCTTCACAGAATCACAGAACGTTAGGGATTGGAAGGGACCTCAAAGGATCATCCAGTCCAATCCCCCTGCCGGAGCAGGAACACCTAGATGAGGTTACACAGGAAAGCGTCCAGGCGGGTTTTGAAGGTCTCCAGAGAAGGAGACTCCACAACCTCTCTGGGCAGCCTGTTCCAGTGCTCTGTCACCCTCACTGAGAAGAAGTTTCTTCTCAAATTTAAGTGGAACCTCCTGTGTTCCAGTTTGTGTCCGTTACTGTGACGAAAAAAGAGACTCTACTGCAGAGTTTAAATTTAACAATTTATTTGAAAAACATGTGCAGATCCAGTACATCACTATTGCAGGTTTATGGATACAATGGAGAATGCACTATTGCAGTTTAAAAAGCAAGCCTACTTTATTTACAACCACAAGAGATTCACAAAATGC